>NW_027513282.1:0-142500 GCF_048772815.1 Callospermophilus lateralis
ACAGGAAATTAGGAAGTTAGTCATTGCTACCCATCCATAAGGAAAGCTGCAGTCCAATCATGAATCGGGCAGTATGAATTTTGGGAAGCATTATACTAGACAGGACACATTCATTGATGCATTATGTTTTCTAATGTCTACAACTACAAACACAGTGGGATACATAGACATAGAAACACTTGCCTTGTCAAACGACTTACTAGAAACAGTCCACTTCAAATCAAACAAACTGCCTTTCCTACCAATTCTCAGAACCTGAGACAAAACAACAAACTCACACCCACAACAACATAGGACTTTCTTCCCCCAAGTAGGTCTTTGACTCTCCGGAATTTCCTCTGACTGTTGTACCATACTATGTTCCCCCAAATGCCCTGTACTGTCTCAGAGCTGGAATTTTTGGCCAACTCTTTGAAGTTGTCAGGAGCCAGCTTTGAGCCACTACCTTCTTTCTCAGGGAAGGCCACTCTCCAAAGCTCTCCTGGCATTTGGCCATTCTCAAATCAGTAGGTACCAAGAAAGACTGATTCTGTCCTTGGTAAAACCAAACAAGTGAGCCCACTGGGACTGGGTCTGGGACTGGTTCTGTGTGCCTGGCTTCCGGGATTCCAAGTTCAGAGTGTTCCAAGACCAAGGAAGTGAGATAGGTCACTTCCGTTCGGAACTGAATGAGGTCACTGGTTTGGCAACCACTTTGTCCTAACAGTTCCTTCAAAGGGTCCCATGAGATGGAGGCTGCCCCTACTTTCTGTGACACTTTCACAACTTAGAATGGTATATCAACCATAGGCACCCAGGAACAGCTCTCACACAGAACTGGTTTGGTCCATCTTCTCTACATTAAGAAGAGAGAGCCTGATTCACACACATCCCTTCATCCTAACCAGGTTGTTTGCCTTACAAGATGACTTTTGCCGTCTCAGGTCCTTTATAGCTGCCTTCATCTACCCAGGGATAATTTCTGCATGGACCTTTGAGGTTCTCAGCGGGTGGAAGATCCCCTATATTCCTCTATATTAAGACCAACTCTGTCCCTGTTCTTCTATAAAGTTAGATTGAGGGAACAATGTATGATTAGGGTTAATAACATGTTCGATTTGAGTTAGGAATCATTCTGCTGGATGAATAATGGTATTGGGAACCTGGGATATTTATAAGAATATAGATGTGAAATATAAGTATGAAAACAGAAATCTAGGTAAGATTTTAAGCCCAGAAGGGCATTGGGTCCTTGATTGGAATACTTAGCATTGAATTTCGTTCGCACAGATGTCTCAGATAAATCAATATACAATGGCATATCACCTTGTACCCTGGATGATTAAATGTAGAAGAGTTCATCCAGTCAAAAAGGGATAGTTGTTAGGATTAGGAAGATAGTCGGTCTGTTTCGGAAGAAGAGTGAGTATAGGATTTGGACCAAAAGTTCAATAGCCCTAGGTTTTCGGTTAGAGAGTGAATGTAAATTTCAGCACATGTGGAGAGTCAGTCACAATGATGAACTGGGAAAATTATGTAGGAAATCAGATATCAATACACACATTATGAAATCAGGCAAAGTATAAAGTGAATGATAGGATTAGACATTATCAATAAGGTTGAGTTTCAATATATAATCTTAGGAAGAAACAAATATGTAGTCACCAATATGATTGACATTGGAGAGCATTAGGCAACCTGGACATGGATGTTTTTAGTAATCCAGGATCACTTTCCATCTAGGATTTGCTACAATCAGAAGTGTGACCTTTGCATTTTGTGATCAGAATATTACTGTGATAAAATGTATATGTAGACCAGGTGACATGAGTATTTCTTCTAACATTACTTGGAGCAATATCTTGAAGAGATATAACTTAGTATTGGGGGTACACAGAGTTGTAACCTGTGTCTATGAATGTAGAAGAAATGCATGAATTGACAATACTGTGAATAAATAATATACTGTTTCCACTTTAAATCATGGATTGAATTGATATCTGAAAATACGTAAGAAATCTTATATTGATATACAATCATTCATTCCAACGAGTTATACATCTAATGGTAATATTAAGGTTATGTTTTATCATGAAGGGTGTGTGAGTTTAGCTTCAAAAGTTATTATGGAAATGGAAAATAATGTGTTTGGAAAGACATCTCATAAAAAGATGAGTCAAGAAATATAGAGAAATTCATATGTTCTGAAGCAGGATTTGATGGTAAGTATAAAAAAAGCCTATAAATTTCCTAACTTGTGGATGAAATATATATCCTATGATGTGCAAAAACTGAAAAAATAGTAATGCACCAGTGTTGAATGAAAATGAACGTCAAAATACACATCATATCCCATAGGAATCTACTTGCATTGATGCTAAACTGGGTCAGTTACTGTAGAAATATTATGATTTGTATGCACTATTCACTGAAGTTAGTTTTCAGTAGTAGGAAACAAATACGTATTTCAAGTGGATGATTTTTATGAGAATAATCTTGTGAAATGTTGACTATAAATTTACATATATGAACACGAATGAATTTACGGAGTGTATAATACAAAACATATATTTTATATTTTGAAAAATCTTGAGAGTGTATATATATATATAGATATGTGTGTGTGTGTGCATTTATGTATATATATATATATATATATATATATATATATACACACACACACACACACACACAGACACTAAAATGTATCAATATGCATGCCAATCAAAATTCACTATGAAACATATATCATCCACAGATCCAAAAATAATCATTTTACTGAACATGGATTTATGTATAATATTGTTCAACTAGGAAGTTCACCCATAGGTTGAATTTTAAGTTCCAACAGCGTTTAGGAGGAGTGATCTCTTCCCATGATTTGTATCTCTGAAGACAGCCAAACTCACAAGGATGTACGTGTGATACCAGTTATGTTTCTATATTTGCATATAAAAATGCATGTGCTGAACAGGCTACAGAGAAAGGGAGACAGGAATTCACATATTTGTTAACTTTAAAAACACATGGAGATCTATTTCAATTAAAAATTGACTAGATTTATAACACCTACACTTTATCATGCAAAAGGAAAGTCCAACTATACACCATGCCTTCTCTGAACTGCTTTCATTTCCATTCTGTTTGGTTATTTTTGTCCATCATTTTAGGATTAGTAGTCAGAGTCTATTAGGGTATGGGTTAGTGTCAGGAATTCAGTAATTCGAATGGAAAATAGGAAAATGAATCCAATGTGTATGCAAATATGTGCTACAAAAAAATATTCCCACTCTCATCCAGAACATTGCCTTTACATTACCTTTGCCCCAAATAAGACACGATTAGAGAAGAAGAGTTAGGAAATCTGTGAATACATATCTGAAATGGAAAATATTCAGGAGTTCACAATATTGGATGTGGTAGAGGAGTTTCCAAAAGTAAGGGACAGGGTAAACACTTCACAAACATGGAGCTCATTGGGCCTAAAGACTCTTGAGAAACTGCCTCTGCGGTTGGGCACTTGAAATATATGTTGTTGTCAGGAATTTTAGCATCCTTTCTAGTGAGACCAACAAAGCTGGGTCTGATCTCTGTGACCTGGAGGATATGTTTTTTTTTTTTTTATTTTCCAATGAACATGAGGAAGCAGTGCTGAATTCTCTCTTTGTAGGTAAACTGTGGCCACTGGGGTCTAAGTGTCTCCCCATGTGGACTGTGAAGCCATTTGATCATATTCCACTTTTTGAGGTGTTTCTTGCTTCTGCATGGCGAATTTGGTATTTGCTTCAGGAAATACAAGGAGTTCAACAGGTACCAGTTATGGAGGGAGTTCTGTCACGTGTGGTGGGTCAAGGTCTGCAGGAAAATGCACCAACCAGGCTTCTACCCCACATAGCTTGCCCGCTTGTCCATAGCAATCTGATTCTGAACATTGCCCTGAAACCTCTCCATATAACAAGATGCTTTTATATATAAGGGTCTGCTGACATCACCATGTCAGTCTCAAGCCATTTGGAATCCAAGGGCAGATCCACATGGTACCACCACAGATGTTTTATCACATACCTGCACACCACTGCTCTAGGCCCACTACTCAGCAGTCTCCAACTTACAGGGATCTCTTTTCTACACTGTTTTCATGAAACCAAGTAAATCCAAGCACAGTCTGGTACACTCATGATCAGCAACAAGTCATCCAAAGTTTCTCCATTGCCACCTGGTCATGGAAATTACAAAAAATCCATGGTATGTACATAGCTATTTTTCAAAGATGAAGTTGGAGGCACTGTGGGTTTCAATTTATTTAGGAAACATTAAATGGTGAGGAAGCTCATTTCAAAGAAATCTCTGAAGAACTCTCACAGACAAGGCTTCCCAAAGAGTGGCCAATATTTCACATGAATCCAGGCCCATTGAGGTCTAAAATGTGAGGTCCATGTGTGTTTTGACTCTCAATTATGGCTGCCAAGACTTTCAGAATAAAATCACGTGAAATCCTGGCTGAGATTCCCAGTGCTCTGTGGAAGCCACCTTGGCCTAGATCTCAGATTTCAGGGTGACTCTCATGTGTTGCCTCCTAAAATCCCAACACAATTCATGGCAATACTTCTCTGAGGACAGTTCCAGAATTTAGTCTCTAAGGGGAATAACACCAGAGTTCAAGCCCAGGTGAACTAAGTCATCTCTTTCAACCGCCACACAAATGACCAGAATTAAAACCAAAACACTCCCACATGGCCCTCAACATCCTCCATATAGACACTTATCATAACCTCTGGCTGGAAATTTCCATGAGGGGTGCAGACAAAGAAAGTATCCAAATAAGTTCCCTTGCCCCTCATTTGCCTAAAGTCAGGGTGGCCTGGACACCCTTCCTGAGAACCAAGAGTGATTAAATAGGCCTGCACTTAATACTGCTCTGCATCTCCAATTTGGGGCCTACTTACTTTCAGGTATAGATTCTTTATGTGATTTGGAGTCATGAGAAAAGCCAAGCACCTCTGGGCTAGTCTCTGCAGGGTTTGAAGAACTCATTTGACCCAAATTTTCCCTATTCTCACTTGATGGATTTCAGGAACCTAACAGAGGAAAGCAAAAGACTTAATCCACAATGACTGCTCATTTGGCCATTTTGGTTTTGGATGCACACATGGTATCTTTCTTTAGATCCATCAGGTGCTAAGAATCTAAGCCACAGCCTCACATAGGGTCATGAGGCTGATTCAGACACATCCCTTTCCAAAGCAATCAAGCAAAGAGCCACAGGTGATTCCCATTCATTTGCATTTGACAACTCATTTCTTCAGGCTTCACAAAGGGGTGGTCTGAGGCAAAAAGCTTCCTGAAATTCAGGGCAACAGAACAATAGGTAAGCAAATGGCCCAAAGCAGGATTTCTCCACTGAGACTTTCCTGGTCACACTGATATCTGAGTTTTCTGAGATGCTCGCCATTCCCTTTAGCTATCCAGTACATGGCCATGTCACAGAGCTTGGAGGTGGTATATATATTGGACACATAACCATGAGCCTATTCTGGAGAGTGGAGTGGATTCAGGAACAAAATAGAATCTTAGGAAGATAGTAGGTGTTGCCCATTCATAAGGCAAGCCGCAGTCCATTCATAAATTGGCAGGATGAATGTTGGGAAGATTTCTACTAGACAGGAGACATCCATTGATGCATTCTCTTTTCTAATGTCTAGAACCACGGACACAGTGGGATACACAGACTTAGAAACACTCGCCTTTTCAAAAGACTTATTAGAAACAATTCACTTCAAACCAAAAAACCGCCTTTATTACCTATTCTCAGAACATGAGACAAAACCACAAACCAACACCCACTTCCACAAAGACACCTTCTTCCCCCAAGTCAGTCTGTGACTATCCATAGTGTCCTCTGATTGGTGGGCCATACTATGTTACCCCGAAATGGCCTGTCCTGTCTCAGATCTGGTCTCCTTGGTGAACACTGTGAAGTTCTCAGGAGCCAGCGGTGATCCACTAACTGCTTTCTCAGGAAAGGCCACTCTTCAGAGCTTTCCTGGCATTTGGGCATCCTCACCTCCATAGGTACCAACAAAGACTGACTCTGTCCTTGGTAAATCTGAACAATTGAAACCACTGTGACTGGGACTGGGACTGAGACTGAATTTGGGTGCCTGGCTTCCTGGATCCCAAGTTCAGAGAGTTCCATCACAAAGGATGTTAGGTGAGGTCACTTCCTTTAATATCTGAATGAGGTCACTGACTTGGCAACCACTTTGTCCTAACAGTTGCTTCAAAGTGTCCCATAAAATGGAGGCTGCCCCTACATCCTGTGACACTTTCACAAGTTAGAATGGTATATCAACCATAGGCACCTGGGAAGTGCTCTCCACACTGGCCTAGTTTGGTCCTTCTTCTCCATATTAAGAAGAGAGAGGCTGATTCAGACACATCCCTTCATCCTGACCAGATGGTTTTCAATGGAAGATGACTTTTCCTCTCTCAGTTCGTACATATGTGCCTACAACTTCTCCAGGGATCATTTTTGCGTGGACCTTTGAGTTTCTCAGCAGTTGGAAGAAACCGTAAATTCCTGTATTGTAAGACCAACTCTGTCCCTGCTCTTCTGTAAAGTTAGATTGAGGGAAGAGTGTATGGTTAGGGTTAATAACAGTTTCGATTGGGGTTAGGAATCATTCTGCTGGATGAATAATGGTATGGCGAACCTTCGATATTTTCAAGAATATATAGGTGAAATATAAGCACGAAAACAGAAATAAAGGTAATATTTGAAGCCCAGAAGGGCGTTGGGCCCTTGATTGCAATATTTAGCATTGATTTATTTTCTGCACAGATGTCTCAGATAAATCAATATACAAATGCATAGGACCTTGTACTTTGGATTATTTATTGTCAAAGAGAACTTCCAGTCATAAAGGGATAGTCGGGGTGCTGGGGATGTGGCTCAAGTGGTAGCGCGCTCGCCTGGCATGCGTGCAGCCCGAGTTCGATCCTCAGCACCACGTACAAACAAAGATGTTGTGTCTGCCAAGTAGTAAAAAAAAAATAAATGTTAAAAAATTCTCTCTCTCTCTCCCTCTCTCTCTAACTCTTTCTTTAAGAAAAAAAAAATTTAAAAAAAGAATAGTCGGTAGGATTAGGACGATAGTCGGTAAGTTTAGAACGGAGAGTGAGTATAGGATTTGCACCAAAAGTTCTTTAGCTATGGGGTTTCGGGTATAGAGTGAATGTAAATGTCAGCACATGTGAAGAGTCAGTCACAATGATGAAATGGGGAAAATATGTAGGAAAGCAGATTTCAATAGAGACATTAGGAAATCTGGCAAAGTATATTCGGTAATGAAAATTTAGTAAAATAGGTAAATGTCACTTCCCGTTTTTCTGTATGCTTAACAAAACACTTTTGAAATCTTGAGAACTGTTTGCTAATCTTGTTCCCAGAATGTGCTGTCCCCAACTGCCAACCTGCAGAATGTACTCATTCACCCGGTTGCACGCAAACTGCTCACTCGCCCAGACCAAACAACAAAGTTCCCTCTCTGCCCTCTCCAAGCAAAGTATATAAGCTCTGCTTAAGCTGTTCTCAGGGCTCTCTGCTCTATTCAAGTGAGCTCTGAGCCCCAGCATGCTGGACCCCCAATAAACCCTTTGCTTTTGCATGAGACAGTCTTTTGGTGGTCTCTTCACCCGATGCTCGTCTGACCTTTACATATGGAGGTTCCAGTGAGATCCGGCAGCGGCGAACGAGAGACCCCAACAGGCTCCTCTTGGGGTATGTATGGTGCCTCTTTCTGGTTTCAGGTTTCAGGTTAGGGCTTCACAAAATGGCTGTCAATGAAGAGTGTGAGCTCTATCCGATGGTGGCTGACATACGTGTCACAGAGTCACAGGCCACATCCCTGGGGGATGCACCAGAGTACTCGGGAAATCGAGGAGCAATAGTCTCCTCAACTCAGTGATATTTTGTTTCAGATTCGGTATCGCCAGCCCATCGGGTTTGGCCAGATACTTAGTCCTGGTCTCAGTGTTGGAAGTTCCATTGTCTGTCTTTATTTTCTTGTCTTGTCTGTGTCGTGTGTCATCACTTTTACTGTTTGTGTATCTTTCATTATGGGTCAGAGCACTTCAATGCCTCTGTCCCTGACCCTTGATCACTGGACCAAAGTACCCTTAAGGGCTCAGAATCTTTCTTTTTCAGTAAAATTCTGGACCTGGCAGACTCTCTGTGCCTCAGAATGGCCCACCTTTGGATTCAGATGGCCCCTAGAAGGATCTTTCTACTTCCCACTAATTTAAAAAGTCAGAGGATATTGTCTTTCAGCCAGGGCCACATATCCATCCGGATCAACAGCCATATATCTTAACTTGGCAGGACCTCTGCAAATCTCCTCCATGGGTGAAGCATTTCCTTGCCCCTACCCCTGATCCTACTCCTTCCCCCATGATCTATCAAACCCTCTGCTTCTCCTCCTCCTCCACCCTCTGTTCTCCCTGAGTCACAAGATTTGACTCTACTGGACTCTCGTCCCCCTCCTTATCTCCTGCCCACGTCCCCCAAAGACCAACACCCTCTAAGTGATTCCCCTGCTGCTGACTCAACCTCTCCACCATTGGAGGAAGATAAGCCAGCCCAGCGCCCTCCAGATAATTTCCCCGCAGCACACACAGCCCCTCCTCCTCTGGAGGAAGCTAGCCCAGCTAAAGGTACTCACCAGCAGTGAATGATTGAAAAACCTGGAACTCGAATGATGCTCCCCCTCATCCCTAGGGGCCAATGATTGACAACGGCCTTGGGGGAAAAATGCAAGCCTACCAGTATTAACCTTTCTCCTCTTCAGACCAATATAACTGGAAAAATAAATATCCCCCTTTTACCGAGGACCCCACCCGGCTCCTAGGTGTGGTTGAGTAATTGATGTTTTCACACCAGCCTACTTTGGATGACTGTCAACAACACCTAGGGTTGTCTCTTCATGATAGAGAAACAAAAGAGAATCCTCCTGGATGCTGGAGAAAATATCCTCTGACCAGATGGGTGACCGACAAAACTTCCCAACATATTCAACCCGGCTTTCCCTTGAATCGACGAAACTGGGACCCCAACACCTTTGAAGGTAGGGAGCATCTGTCCACTTATCGCTGGTCTCTAATTGTGGGTATCTTAGTGGCCGCTAGGCGACTAACAAATTTTGCCAAGTTAAGAGAGATTATTCAAGGGCCTGATGAATCTCCCTCTATGTTTTTAGAGAGAATTATGGAGGCATATAGGAGATATACTCCTTTCGATCCTCAGGCAGAGGATCAAAAGGCATCTGTCAAGATGGCCTTTATGGGCAAGCTGCCCTGGATATTAAAAGAAAGTTACAATGCTTAGATGGATTACAAGATATGACTTTGAGAGATTTAGTCAGAGTAGCCAAGAAGGTATACTATAAGAGAGAAAGTGAGGAAGAGTAGGGAGCAAAGGGAGGGTAAAAGAAACAAAAGACAGACTAAGGCATTGACTAAGGTCCTGGTCACAACAACAAATAGGCCAGAAATAAGAACATGGAGACAGGAATGGATATCGGGGCCCATACTAGAGGCCACCCCTGGCCTCAATTTAATGTGCCTACTGTAAAGAAAAAGGACACTGCTTCAAAGAGTGCCATTGAAAGAGACAGCCACTCTAGCCAGCCATTCTGACTCTGGAGGATGACTAAGAACGTTAGGGCTCAGATCCCCTCCGAGAGCTCAGGGTAAATTTTGAAGTGGAGGGGACCCCAGCAAACTTTGAAGTGGATACAGGGGCAATATACTCTGCCCTTAAGGCCCCATTGGTCTCTCTATCAAATAAAAGGTCTCTAATTCAAAGGGCTAATGGCAGAAAATATCGGGCTTGGACAACTAAGAGGACCATGGACAAGGGGAAAGGAAAAATCCATCACTCGTTCTTAGTAATCCCAGAATGCCCGGCCCCATTGATGGGCAGAGATCTGCTCACCAAGCTCGGGGCCAAAATAACTTTTAACCCTGAAGGACCACAAGTGGAATTTCTAAATCCTTCAGTAAAAACTCCTATAGTCACGGCTCTATATATGTCAGTAGAAAATGTACATCAACTCACTCAACTTGGTTCAAAGAAATTGCATTCATTCCTGAAGGATCAAGAACAGAGTTTTTTACTAACCGACTCAAAGCAAAAGGAAATAACTGAATGGGTAACAAAAGCCTGTCAGGTCTGTCATGGATAATGCTTACCATTCCAAGCTTCCTGCAAAAAAGCACCTACGAGGAACCAGACCAGGACAATTCTGGGAAGTGGAATTTACTAAAATTAAGCCAGCAAGGTTTGAAATTAAATATCGCCTAGTCTTTGTAGATATATTTTGAGGATGGATTGAAGCCTTTTCCAGGAAAAAAGAAAAAAAAAATGAAACAGCGCAAATGGTCGTCAAGAAGATCCTGAAAGATATTTTTACAAGATACGGCGTGCCTTAAGTAATAAGGTCTGATAATGGACTGGCGTTTGTAGCCCAGGTAAGTCAGGGGTTAGGCAAAACCCTGGGGATTAATTAAAAGTTACATTGTGCTTATAGACCACCGAGTTCAGGACAGGTAGAAAGAATGAATAGAACCATTAAAGAGACCATAACGAAATTAAGCTTAGAAACCTGCATAATAGATTGTACTATGCTCCTGCCTTATGCACTATTTCAGGGAAGAAATACTCTCTCTGTTTCTTCGTGTAACCTCACCCCCTATGAAATTGTCCATGGTGCCCCTCCTTCAGTAAGGGACCTAACCCTAACTCTAAGACCTAACAATTCCTTCCACACCCCATTGCTTGACTGAATTAAAGCTCTTGAAAGAACTCAGGGATACCTGTGAAAACAGATGGCCAATGCATATCAACCTGGGGACGAGTGGACTCTACATCGATATCAAGTAAGAGACTTCATCTATGTAAGTCGACATCAGGTGTCATCCCTGGAACCCCACTGGAAATGACGATACAAGGTGCTACTTATAACACCTACAGCGGTAAAGGTAGAAAGAATCACTTCCTGGATCCATACCTCTCATCTCAATCCTGACCCTGTCCAGACTCTGGATTGAAACAGGAAAAAATTGGTAAAACTTTCAAATTGTGTATTTACCCTGTGTCTAAGGCTATACACTCTCCCCTTGACCACCAGTAGTCCTAAACCTATTCAACCCGTTCAGCAGCGATGGCTGATCACAAATCCTACTGGTAAAGAAGTATGATCTATCTTGCATACAGCCCACTTAGGGACTTGGTGGACATCTATCCACCCAGACATTTGTCAGCTGGCTATAGGTCTTTCCTATTGGGATATACCTGATGAAGAGGATCCCACTAAATTTCCATTAAATCCATTCTGCACCATTGATAATGGAAACAATCATTATGGATGTAGGGACACGCAAGCCAGATGCAGGTTGGCTAGCCTAGATTACTATGTTTGCCCGGTGGACTACCAAAGCCACAAACAGTCACGGTTGTGTGGGGGGAATGCCAACTTCTTCTGTAAGTCATAGGGTTGTGATCATACAGGCAGTGCATGATGGAACCCAAACTCCTCATCAACTTCTGTACACAGCATTGGCCCTATTACCAATTAGATCACCAAAACCGATGGCCCCTAGATGGGTCTCTAGATCCTCAAATTCTGCCTGACCTTTTTAACTTCTGAAAGTCCTCAAAAGGGTGAAAGGAGATTTCCCTATGTGGAGGCCTTTTCCCTCCTTCGCTCACATCCTGAACTATGCTTCTCCAATAGGTCCTCACACTCAGCCTTCTGCTCCAGACTCTCTGCTGTCACTCTCACCTCAGCAACATGATTTCTCCCCTCCAATTACTAGATCAAACACCCAAACCTCCACCGGATCTAAGACAATTGCCCCCTTGCTGAGGTAGCAGGTACTAAGGTAACCCTCCACCAAATCACTCCTCTCTTCTCCAGTCAGTGCCCGCCCGCACCGGGTCCCACCAGTTCCTCTTACCAGCTAACCCAAAGCTCAAACCAGCTGAGGAGAACCCTCAGACCCCTATCCAAGATTTAGTGAAAATGGCCTTTAAAGTTTCTTTGTCATCACTGAAAACAGATTACTAAGAATTTAAAGTCCCTCACAGGCTTTTAGGGATACTAACTCCCATCTTCCCCTCTGCTCTACCTGTTCTACTGCTCACCTTTTTGTTGCTAGGAAAATCACAAACCCCTTTCCCAGTATTCTTTCACATCTCTGCTACCTCATTCTCAGATCCACGGAGCTGCTCAAAGCCACGCCTTCCCCATCTCCCCCCTCTGTTCCAGGCCCACAGAAAAACATTAACTGAAATTCTACAGAAGTCTTCAGCATGGCTGACTTTAGGACTTTCAGCAAAAGAGTCCCCATGAAAGACTTCAAAGTAGATAAACTTCCTCTTTTCCTGTTGCCCTGTTGTACTTGGCCACTGGCTAAAAATATCAGCACTCCTAAGTTAGACAACCCCTTACTAGTTTTTCACAAAATATGTGAACAAGGCCTTTGGCATTGAGCTGGGGCTTCACAGAGATGGCTACATTTCTAAGATAAAGAAGTTACCAACTGGGCTCCATGGTAACAGCTGGAAGGGGGAAAAAATAAAGGGAAGAAAAAGCTCTCCTTCACCCAGGTGGCCTTGAAAAGTTAACTTGCCCAGAACAGAGGAAAAAAACAGAAAAAATCTGCTTTTTGTGAACTTCTGCAGGCTGTGAACTTCTGCGCCCCTTCCCTTATATGTTGGGTACAAAATTCTGAAACTACCTAAACGTGGGTTTCAGGGAATTAATTGATTATAACAGAAGTAATGCCCTCTGAATCCGGTTGCAAATAAAATGGAAAGTTTCCCTGTTTTTGGTAGTATCTTAGGTGCCTTGCCATGTCCGTCTCTACAACAGTATAATTCTATAGACTTAAACATTGTTTATGTTTTCATGAAATTGTCAAGACGATGTGATTAATTTTGTAAAGGTGCAGAGGTTTCCCAGAGTGCTTTATCATAATGCAGGTTCATTTGAAGATCAAATAAGGGGGCATAAAACCCGGTTCCACTGAGAAGATATATCCATCACTTTAGCCATCCTATTAGGAATAGGAGTTGCTGCAGGCGTGAGCACAAGAACCACTGCCTTGGTCCATGGGATACAACAAATGACACAATTAGAAGCAGCAATAGACCAAAACTTAAAGATATTAGGAACCTCCATCTTGGCTTTGCAGGAATCTTTAACCTCTCTCTCTGAAGTTGTTTTACAGAACAGGCGAGGGTTGAACCTCCTCTTCATGAGAGAAGGGGGCCTTTGTTCTGCATTGATGGAGAATCTTGTGTTTTTGCCGACCATACTGGAGTTTTAAAAAAATCTAGGAGTAAATTAAAAAGATGCCTTGAAGAGTGTCATTGAGAGAGAGAGGCCCAAAAAGGGTGGTTTGAGTCTTGGTTCACACAGTCCCCCTGGTTAACTACGCATTTATCAACCCTGGCCATTTCAATAATAATCCTCATATTATTGCTAACTATAAAACCCTGTTTGCTCAACCGTGTAATTTCTTTTCTCCAAGCTCAAATTGGACGAGTTAAACTTATGGTAATACCCCACTAGCAAACATAGAATGTGACACCCCGCAATGATCACTTTTATGATTAAAAGTAGCCAGAAGAAGAAGTGGGGAATGAAAGGTTAATAAAATAGGCACTTTTCACTTCCTTTTTTCCTGTATGCTTAACAAAACACTGTTGAAATCTTGAGAAATGTTTGCTAATCTTGTTCCCAGAATATGCTGTCCCCAACTGACTAACTGCAGAATGTGCTCCCTCACTGGGTTGCATGCAAACTGACCACTCGCCCTGACCCATCAATAAACTTCCCTCCCTGCCATCACCAAGGAAAGTGTATAAGCTCTGCTTAAGCTGTTCTAAGGGCTCTCTACTCTATTCAAGTGAGCTCTGAGCATCAGCATGCTGGACCCCCAATAAACCCTTTGCTGTTGCATGAGATAGTCTCTTGGTGGTCTCTTTCTTCGACCTCACCCGACCTTTACTTGGATAATTAAATGTAGAAGAGAACATCCATTCAAAAAGGGATAGTCGGTAGGATTAGGAATATAGTTGGTAGGTTTAGGAAGAAGACTGTGTATAGGATTTGGAACAAAAGTTCCTTAGCAATAGGGTTTCGGTTAGAGAGTGAATGTAAATGTCAGCACATGTGAAGAGTCACTCACAATGATGAAATGGAGAAAATATGTAGCAAATCAGATATCAATACACACATTATGAAATCAGGCAATGTATAAAGTGAATGATAGGATTAGACATGATCAACCAGGTTGAGTTTCAATATATAATCTTAGGAAGAAACAAATATGTAGTCACAAATATGATTGACATTGGAGAGCATTAGGCAACCTGGACATGGATGTTTTTAATAATCCAGGATCACTTTCCATTTAGGATGTGCTACAATCATAAGTTTGACCTTTGCATTTTGTGATCAGAATATTACAGTGATAAAATGTATATGTAGATCAGGTGACATGCATATTTTTTCTAACATTTCTGGGAGCAATATTTTGAAGAGGTATAAATTAGTGTTGGGGGTACACAGAGTTGTTCCCTGTGTCTATGAATATAGAAGTAATGCATGAATTGACAATACTGTGAATAAATAATATAACTGTTTCCACTTTAAATCATGGATTGAATTGATATCTGAAAATATATAAGAAATCTTATATTGATATACAATCATTCATTCCAACGAGTAATGCATCTAATGGTCATATTAGGGTTATGTTTTATCATGAAGGGTGTGTGAGTTTAGTTTCAAAAGTGATTATGAAAATGAAAAATTATGTGTTTGGAAAGAAGTCTCATGAAAAGACGAGTCAAGAAACATAGAGGAATACATGTGTTCTGAAGCAGGAAGTGATTGTAAGTATAAAAAAACGTATAAATTTCCTAACTTGTGGATGAAATATATATCCTATGATGTGCGAAAACTGAAGAAATAGAAATGTGCCAGTGTTGAATTAAAATGAATGTCAAAATAGACGTCATGTCCCATAGGAATATACTTGCATTGATGTTAAACTGGGTCAGTTACTGTAGAAATATTAGGATTTGTAAGCACCATTGATTGAAGTTAGTTTTCAGCACTGGGAAACAAATATGTATTTCAGGTAGATGATTATTTCTGAGAATAATCTTGTGAAAAGTTGATTATAAATCCACATACATGAACATGAATGAATTTACGGAGTGTATATAAGACAAATATATTTCATATTTTATAAAATCTGTAGAGTGTATGTGTGTGTATATATATATATATATATATATATATATATATATATATATATAGACAAAAAAAACACAAAAATTTATTAAAAAGTATCAATATATATATGCCAATCGTAATTCATCATGTAGTATATATCACCCTCAGATGCAAAAATATTTATTTTACTAAACATGGGTTTATGTATAATATTGTTCTAATAGGAAGCTCACCCATAGTTTGGATTTTCAGTTCCAACAGCGTTTAGGAGGACTGATCTCTTCTTACAATTTG
The DNA here is from genome assembly GCF_048772815.1 of Callospermophilus lateralis. Classification (NCBI taxonomy): domain Eukaryota; kingdom Metazoa; phylum Chordata; class Mammalia; order Rodentia; family Sciuridae; genus Callospermophilus; species Callospermophilus lateralis. The sequence continues at coordinate 15,582 of NW_027513282.1, forward strand.
TTTCTTCCAAGTCAGCCAACTAATAAAAATATATGTGTGATACCAAGTAGGAATCTATATGTGCATATAAAAAGTACATGTGCTGAGTAGGCTACAGAGAAAGGGAGACAGGAATTCACATATTTGTTAACTTTAAAAACGCATGGAGAGAGCTGGGGATGTTTCTCAAGTGGTAGCGTGCTCGCCTTGCATGCGTGCGGCATGGGTTCGATTCTCAGCACCACGTGCAAACAAAGATGTTGTGTCCGCCGATAACTAAAAAAATAAATATTATAGAATTCTCTCTCTCCTCTCTAACTCTCTCTTTAAAAAAAACACATGGAGGACTATTTCAATTAAAAATTGAGTAGATTTATAAAACCGACCCTTTATCATGCAAGAGGGAAGTCCAACTATACACCATGCCTCCTCTGAACTGCTTGTATTTTCATTTTTTTTGTTTATTTTTCTCCATCATATTAGGATTAGTATTCAGAGTCTAGTAGGGTATGAGTTAGTGTCAGGGATTCAGTATTTCGAATGGAAAATTGGAAAATGGATCAATGTGTATGCAAATGTGTACTACAAAAAAATTTTCCCACTCTCATTCAGAACAATGCCTTGACATTACCTTCACCCCAAGTAAGACACAATTAGAGGAGAAGAGTTAGAAAATCTTTGAATACATATCTGAAATTGAAAATGCTTAGGGTTCACAACCTTGGAGATTGTAGAGGAGTTTCCAAAAGTAAGGGACAGTGTAAAAACTCTACAAACATTGAGATTTGCCTGCCTAAAGACGTCTGGAGAAACTGTCTCTAGGTTGGGCACTTGAAATATATGTTTTTGTGAGGATCTTTAGCTTCCTTTCTAGTGAGACCATCAAAGCTGCGTCTTCATCTCTGTGATCTGGAGGACATGGTTTATAATTTTCCAATAAACATGAAGCAGCAGTGCTGAATTCTCTCTTGTATGTAAACTGTGGCCACTGGGGGCTAAGTGTCTCCCCATATGGACTGCGAAGCCATTTCATCATCCTCCACTTTTCCTAATGTTTCTTCCTGCTGCACTCAGAGTTTGGTATTTGCTTCACGAAATACAAGGAGTTCAACTGGGACACAGTGTTGCCGCGAGTTCTGTCACGTGTGGTGGATCAGGGTCTGTAGAAGAATGCACCAACAGGGCTTGTATACCACATAGGATGCCCCCTTGACCATAGCAACCTGATTCTGAACATTGCACTGAAACCTCTCCATATAACAAGTTGCCTTTACATATAAGGGTCTGCTGGCTGCACCATGTCAGTCACAAGCCATTTGGAAGCCAATGGCAGATCCACATGGCCCCACCTCAGATGTTTTATCACACATTTGCTCACCACTGCTCTAGGCCCACTACTCAGCAGGATCCAAATTATTGAGATCTCTGTTCTACACCATTTTCATCAAAACCAGTCAATCAAGGCACTGTCTGGTACACTCGTGATCAGCAACAGGACATCCAAATGTTCTTCATTGCCACCTGGTCATTGGAATTTCAAAAATTTCATGGTATTTATCTAGCCAATTTTCAATTATGAAGTTGGAAGCACTATGGCTTTCAAATCATTCAGGAATCATTCAATGGTGAGGAAGCTCATTTCAATGAAAAATTTGAAGAACTCTCACAGGCAAGGCTTCCCAAAGAGTGGCCTAAAAGTCACATGAATCCAGGCCCATCGAGGTCTACAATTGAGGTCCATGTGTGTTTTGACTAGCAAATATGGCTTCCAAGTCTTTCAGAAAAAAATAATGTGATATCCTGGCTGAGATTCCCAGTGCTCTGTGGAAAGCCACCCTAGGACTGGATCTCAGTTTCCAACGGAGACTCTCATGCATGGCCTCCTAAATTCTTAACACAATTCATGGCAATACTTCTTTGATGATTGATCCAGAACTGAGTGTTTAAGGGGAATGACACCAGAGTTCAAGCCCAGGTGGATCCAGTCATCTCTTCCAACTGCCACACGAATGACTACAATTAAAACCAAAACACTTCCACATGGTCCTCACCTTCTTCCAGAGAGACACTCATCATTACCTCTGGCTGGAGTTTCTCATGTGGGACGCATCCCAAGAGAGTGTCCGAAATAATCTTCCTTGCCCCTCATTTGCCTAAAGTCAGGGTGGCATGGTCACCCTTCCTGTGAACCTGGAGTGATCCAATAGGCCTGCTTCTCCAATTTGAGGCCTACTGACTCTCAGGGATAGATTCTTTAAGTGATTTGGAGTCACAAGAAAACACAAGCACCTCTGCAGTTCTTCAAAGAACTCATTTGACCTAAAGGATCCCTATTCTCACTTGATAGAGGTCAGAATTCTAACAGAGGAAGGCAAGAGACTCATCAACAATGACAGATTTTTGGCCATTTTGGTTTTGATTGCACACATGGAATCTATCTTTTGATCCATCATGTGCTGAGAATCTAAGCCACAACCTCATACAGGGCCAAGAGGCTGATTTAGACACATCCATTTACAAGCAATTAAGCAAAGAGCCACAGGTGATGCCCATTCATTTCCATTTGAAAACTGTTTTCTTCAGGCTTCACAAAGGGGTGGCCTGAGGCAAAGACCTTCCTGACATTCAGGACAACAGAACCATAGGTAAGCAAATGAACCAAAGCAGGGTTTCTCCACTGAGAATTTCCGGGTCACACTGATATCTGAGTTTTCTAAGATGTTCCCATTCTCTACAGCTATCAAGTATATGGACATGTCTCAGAGCTTGGAGGTGGTACATATCTTGGAAACAAAACCATGAGACTATTCTGGAGAGTGGCCAGAATTCAGGAAGAAAACAGGAACTTAGGAATTTAGTAGGTGTTGCCCATCCGTAAGGCAAACCAAAGTCCATTCTTCAATTAGGCAGGATAAATGCTGGGAAGTTTTCTACTAGACAGGACACATCCTTTGATGCCTTCTCTTTTCTAATGTCTACAACCACGGACACAGTGGGATACTCAGACTTAGAAACACTAGCCTTGTCAAACGACTTACTAGAAACAGTCCACTCCAACCCAAAAAAACTGCCTTTCCTACCTATTCTCAGAACATGAGAGAAAAGCACAAACTCACTGAACACCCACAAAGGCACCTCCTTAACCCAAGTAGGTCTGTGACTATCTGGAGTGTCCTCTAACTGGTGGGCCATACTATGTTCCCCTGAAATGGCCTGTCCTTTCTCAGATCTGGTCTCCTTGGCCAACACTGTGAAGTTGTCAGGAGCCAGCGGTGAACCAATACCTGCTTTCTCAGGAAAGGCCCCTCTTCAGAGCTCTTCTGCCATTTGACAATCCTCATATCAGTCGGTACCAAGGAAGACTGACTCTGTCCTTGGTAAATCCAAACAAGTGAGACCACTGGGACTGGGACTGGGACTGGCTCTGGGTGCCTGGCTTCCTGCATCACAATTTCAGATTTTTTGATCACCAAGGAAGAGAGGTGAGGTCACTTTCTTTAGGAACTGAATGAGGTCACTACCTTGGCCACCACTTTGTCCTAACAGTTGCTTCGAAAGGTCCCATGAAATGGAGGCTGCCCCTACTTCCTTTGACACTTTCACAAGTTAGAATGGTATATCAACCATAGGCACCTGTAAACAGCTCTCCACACAGGCATGGTTTTATCAGTTCTCTACATTAAGAAAGGAGAGGCTGATTCAGACACATCCCTTCATACTGACCCTGTTGTTTGCCATGGAATATGACTTTTTCCCTCTTAGGTCCTTCATAGCTGCCTGCAACTTCTTCAGGGTATAATTTCTGCATGATCCTTTGATGTTCTCAGCAGGTGGAAGATGCCCTACATTACTGTATTGTAAGATAAACTCTGTCTCGGCTCTTCTGTAAAGTTAGTTTGAGGGAACAATGTATGGTTAGGCTTAATAACATGTTTCATTTGAGTTAGGAATCATTCTGCTTAATGAATAATGGTATTGGGAACTTGCGATATTTACAAGAATATATTGGTGAAATATAAGTTTGAAAACAGATATCTAGATAAGATTTGAATCCAGGAAGGGCATTGGGCTGTTGATTGGGATACTTAGCTTTGAATTATGTTCTGCACAGATGTCTCAGATAAATCAATATACAATGGCATAGGACCTTGTACCTTGGATGATTGCTTGTCTAAGAGATCATCCAGTCAAAAAGGGATAGTCTTTAGGATTAGGAAGATAGTCGGTATGTTAGAAAAAAGAGTGAGTATAGGATTTGGACCAAAAGTTCTTTAGCAATAGGGTTTCGGATAAAGAGTGAATGTAAATGTCAGCACATGTGAAGAGTCAGTCACAATGATGAACTGGGGATAATATGTAGGAAAGCAGATATCAATAGAAACATTAGGAAATCAGGCAAAATATAAAGTGAGTGATAGGATTAGTCATTTTCAACAGGGTTGAGGTTGAATATATTATCTTAAGAAGAAACAAATATGTAGTCACCAATTGGATTGATTTGAGAGCCTTAGGCAACCTGGATATGGATGTGTTTAGTAATCCATGCTCACTTTCCATTTAGGCTTTGGTGAAAGGTTAATAAAATAGGTACTTGTTACTTACTGTTTTTCTGTATGCTTAACAAAACACTGTTGAAGTCTTGAGGACTGTTTGCTAATCTTGTTTCCAGAATGTGCTGTCCCCAACTGCCAAACTGCAAATGTATACGCTCACCCGTTTGCACGCAAACCACCCACTTGCCCTGACCCATCAGTAAACTTCCCTCCCTGCCCTCTCCAAGGAAAGCATATAAGCTCTGCTTAAGCTGTTCTCATTTCTCTCTGCTCTATTCAAGTGAGCTCTGAGCCCCAGAATGCCGGACCCATAATAAACCATTTACTGTTGCATGAGACATTCCTCTGGTGGTCTCTTCCTCTGATGCTTGCCCGACCTTTACATCTGGAGGCACAAGCAAGATCCGGCAGCGGCGGATGAAAGATCCCCAAGGGGCTCCTTTCAGGGTAAGTAAGGGAACTCTTTTTGGTTTTAGGTTTCAGGTTAGGGCTTGGCAAAATGGCTATTGGTGATGAGCGTGAGCTTTCTCTGACAGAGGCTGACATATGTGTCACAGAGCCACAGGCCACGTCCCTGGGGGATGCCCCAGAGGACTCAGGAAATCGAGGAAAAATAGTCTCCTTGACTCAGTGATATTTTGCTTCGGATTCAGTATTGCCAGCCCATCAGGTTTTGCCGGCTACTCAGTCCTGGCCTCAGTATTGGAGGTCCATTGCCTGTCTTTATTGTCTTGTCTTGTCAGTGTAGTGTATGATTGCTTTCACTGTTTGTGTATCTCTCATTTTGGGACAGAGCACTTCAACACCTCTCTTCCTGACCCTTGATCACTGGACCAAAGTCTGCGCAAGGCCCAGAATCTTTCTTTTTCAGTAAATTGCTGGACCTGGCAGACCCTCTGTGCCTCAGAATGACCCACCTTTGGAGTTGGATAGCCCCTAGAAACATCTACTTCCCACTAATTTGAAACGTCAGAGATTTTGTCTTTCAACCGGGGCCACATAGACATCCAGATCAACAGCCATATATCTTAACTTTGCAGGACCTCTGCAAATCTCCTCCTACATGGGTGAAGCCTTTCTTTGTCTCTGCGCCCACTCCTACTCCTTCCACCATGATTCTATCTCACAAACCCTCTGCTCTTCCTCCTCCAACCTCTGTTCTCCCTGAGTCTCAAGACTCTACTGGACTCTCCTACCCTTCTTATCCGCTGCCGTCGTCCACCAACCCCCAACAACCTCTAAGTGATTCCTTTGCTGCTGACTCAGCCTCTCCGCCATTGGAGAAAGCTAGGCCGGCCCAGCGCCCACCAGATGACTCCCCCTTGTCACACACACAGCCCCTCCTTCCCTGGAGGAAGCTGGCCCGGCTAAAAGAACTCAAAGAACTCCCTGGCGTTTTCACACCTGCCTACTTGGGATGACTGCCAACAAATCCTAGGGATTCTCTTCATGACAGAGGAACGAGAGAGAAACTTTCTGGAAGCTAGAAAAAAATATCCTCGGACCAGATGGGTGACCAACACAACTTCCCAACATTATCAAAGCCGGCTTACCCTTGAACTGACCCAACTGGGACCCCGACACCTTTGAAGGTAGGGAGCATCTGTCCACTTATTGCCGGGCCCTAATAGTGGGTTTCCAACCGGCCGCTAGCCAACCAAATAATTTGGCCAAGGTAAGAGAGGTTATTCAAGGGCCTGATGAATATCCCTCTATGTTTCTAGAGAGAATTATGGAGGCATATAGGAGATATACTCCTTTCGATCTTCAGGCAGAGGATCAAAAGACATATGTCATGATGGCCTTCATTGGGCAAGCTGATCTGGATATTAAAAGAAAGTTACAATACTTAGATGGATTACAAGATATAACTTTGAGAGATTTAGTCAGGGTAGCCGAGAAAGTATCCTATAAGAGAGAAACAGAGAGAACGAAAGGGAGCAAAGGGAGGATGACAGATGAAAAAGACAGATGAAGGTATTAACTAAGGTCCTGGTCACAACAATAAATAGGCCGGAAATTAAGAAACAGGGAGACAAGAAGCGATACCTGGGTCCCCACCAGAGGCCACCCTTGGCCTCAGATCAATGTGCCTACTGTAAAGAAAAAGGACACTGAGCCAAAAAGTGCCCTAGAAAGAGACAGCCACGCCAGACAGCCTTTCTGACTCTGGAGGTTGACTGAGAATGTCGGGGCTCAGATCCCTTCCCCGAGCTCATGGTAACTTTTGAAGTGAAGGGGACCCCATAAACTTTGAAGTGGATACAGCAGCAGGATACTCAGCCCTTAAGGCCCCACTGGGCCCTCTATCAAATAAAAGGTCTCTAGTTCAAAGGGCTAACAGCAGTAAATATCAGACTTAGACAACTAAGAGGACCATGGACATGGGGAAAGGAAAAATCCAACATTCCTTCCTAGTAATCCCAGAATGCCTGGCCCCATTGATGGGCAGAGATCTGCTCAGTAAGCTCCGGGCCAAAACAACTTTTAACCACGAAGGCCCCAAAATGAAATTTCTAAATCCTTCATTAAAAACTCCTATAGTCATGGCTTTATAAATGTCAGTCGAAGATGAACATCCACTTTTCACACACCCCAAGAATGATCAAACAGGCAAGCTACTCCAGAAATGGATAATAGATTACCCAGATGCCTGGGGAAAAATTGTTGGGTTAGGCCTAGCCATGAAACAACCTCCAAGAACAGTGGAGTTAAAAACCTCAGCCTCCCCAATCAATGTCAAAAAACATCCTCTGAGCAAAAATGCTAAAGATGGGTTAAGGCCCCATATTCAGAAATATCTGGCTTTAGGGTCCTAAGGCCCTGTCAATCGGCCTGGAACACTCCCCTGCTACCAGTAAAAAATCCAGGAACTGGGGACTATCCCCGTTCAAGACCTAAGAGAGATCAACAACAGAGTGCAGGACATTCACCCCACGGTAAATAATTTGTACAATCTGCTTATCACTCTGAACCCTGAGAAAAATGGTATGGACATAAAGATGCTATCTTTTGCATGCCTCTGCATAAAGACAGTCAGTTTCTGTTTGCTTTTGAGTGGGTAGACCCAGAAACCGGAACGTATGGTAAACTAACATGGACTAGACTCCCACAGGGGTTCAAAAACTCCCCCACTCTCTTTGATGAAGCCCTTCACAGAGATGTCAACAACTTCAGAACTATGCACCCCGAAGTCACCCAGCTTCAATACGTGGATGACCTGCTACTGCAGCCAACACCAAGGAAAACTGTGAGTCTGGGAACCAAGCACTATTATGAAAGCTTGCTCAACTCGGGTATAGAGCTTCTTCCAAAAAACCCCAAATTTGCCAGCAAGAAGTAGTCTTCCTGGGCTATTCCCTTAGAGGTGGTAAACGTTGGCTCACTGAGCCCAGAAAACAAACGGTTGTGCAGATACCCCCCCCCCCAGCAGCAGACAACACAAAGAGTTTCTTTGGACTACTGGGTTTTGCAGGTTATGGATTCCTGTGTTTGCGTCCTTAACTTCTCCTTTATACCCGCTGTTAAAGGGAGATGCCCAATTCCAATGGACCCCTGAGCACCAGCAAGCTTTTGATAACATCTTACGACACTGGCACTGAACTCCTCAACTTCACTGAGCCAAGCCTGCAATTTCAGAAAGCCCTACACTACGTTAAAAATGTACATCAATTCACACACCTTGGTCCAAAGAAACTGCAGGCATTCCTGAAGGATCAAGAACAGAGTTTTCCACTAACCGACTCACAGCGAAAGGACATAACTGAACGGGTAACAAAACCCTGTCCGTTCTGTCAATAGAACAATTACCCTTCCAAGCTTCCTGCAGGAAAGCACCTATGAGCAACCAGACCAGGAAATTCTGGGAAGTGGACTTATTGAAATTTAGCCAGCAAGGTATGGACTTCAATATCTCCTAGTGTTTGTAGATATATTTTCAGGATGGATTGAAGCCTTCCCCACAAAAAAAAAGGCACAAATGGTGGTAGAAAATCCTGAAAGATATTTTTCTATGATACGGCCTACCTAAGGTAATAGGGTCTGATAATGGACCGGCGTTCATGGCCCAGGTAAGTAAGGGGTTAGCCAGGATCCTGGGGATAAATTGGAAGTTACATTGTGCTTATAGACCCCAGAGCTCAGGACAGGTTAAAAAAATTAATAGAACCATTAAAGAGACCTTAACGAAATTAAGCTTAGAGAGGGCATCAAAGATTGGACTATGCTCCTGCCTTATGCACTGTTTCATGCAAGAAATACTCCCTCTGTTTCTTTGTGTAACCTCACCTCCTATGAAATTCTCTATGGGGCCCCTCCTCCAGTAAGGACCTAACCACAACTCTAAGACCTACCGATCCCTTCCACACCCCCTTGCTTGACAAACTTAAAGCTATTGAAAGAACTCAGGGATACCTGTCAAAACAGCTGGCCACTGCCTACCAAACTGGTGAAGAGGAGACTCCACATCGATATCAAAAAAGAGACTTCATCTACATAAGATGACATCAGGTGTCATCCCTGGAACCCCGCTGGACAGGACCATACCAGGTGCTACTTATAAAACCTACAGTCGTAAAGGTAGACGGAATCACTTCCTGGATCCTAATTCTCATCTCAAGCCTGTGCCCTGTCCAGACTCTGGCTTGAAAGTGGAAAAGACTGGTAACCCTTTCAAATTGCATATTTGCCATGTGGATAAGGCTATAGACTCTCCCCTTGGCCACCACTAGTCCTAACCATCATCAGCCCATTCAGCAGCGATGGCTGATCACAAATCCTATTAGACAAGAAGTATGGTCTGTCTCACATACAGCCCCCTTAGGGACCTGGTGGCCAACTCTCCACCCAGATATTTGTCAGCTGGGTATACGTCTTTCCAATTGGGATATCTCTGATGAAGAGGATCCCACTAAAATTCCATTAAATTTCTCCCGTACCATAGATAATGGAAACAAACATTATGGATGTAGGGACACGCAAGCCTGATGCAGGTTGGCTAGCCTAGATTACTATGTTTGCCCGGTGGACTATCAAAGCCACAAACAACCACGGCGGCTGTGTGGCGGAAAAGCCGTCTTCTTCCGTAAGTCATGGGGATGTGAGCATACAGGGGCTGCCTGGTGGAACCCAAACTCCTCATCAAATTCAGTTCACAGCATTGGCCATATTACCAATTAGACAAGCAAAACCGATGGCCCCCAGAGGGGTCTCTAGATCCTCAAATTCTGTGTGACTATTTCAACTTCGGCAAGTGCTCAAAAGGATTGAAGAAAATTCCCCTATGTGTAGGCCTTTTCCCTCCTTTGCTCACATCACGAAATATGTTTCTCCAATAGATCCTTCTGCTCCAGATTCTCTGCTGTCACTCTCACATCAACAACCTGATTTCTCCCCTCCAATTACTAGATCAAAACCCCAAACCTCCGCTGGTTCTCAGACCATTGCCCCCATGCTGAGGCAGCAGGTACTGAGGTACCCTTCCACCCACTCACTCCTCTCTTCTCCTGTCAGTTCCCACACCGGGTCCCACCAGGTCCTCTTACCAGCTAACCCAAAGCTCAAACCAGCTGAGGAGTGCCCTCAGACGCCTATCCAAGATGTAATGAAAATGGCCTTTAAAGTTGCTTTGTCATCACTAAAAACAGGTTACTAAGAATTTAAAGTCCCTCACAGGCTTTTTAGATACTCATTCCCGTCTTCCCATCTGCTCTACCTGTTCTACTGCTCAAGTTTTGTTGCCAGGAAAATCCCAAACCCTTTTCCCATTATTCTTTTATATCTCTTTTTCCTCATTCTCAGAACCACAGAACTGCTCTCACCCCCCGCCTTCCCCGTCTTCCCCTCTGTACCAGGCCCACAGAAAAATCTTAAATGGCCTTCTCCAGAAGTCTTCATCGTGGCTGACTTTAGGACTTTCAGCAACAAAGTCCCTATAAAAGAGTTCAGTGTAGATAAACTTCCTCTTTTCGTGTTGCTCTGTTATACTTGGCCACTGGCTGGAAAAATCAGCCCTTCTAAGCTAGACACCCCCTTACTAGTTTTTCACAAAATATGTGAACAAGGCCTCTGGCCTTGAGCTGAGGCTTCCAGAGATGGCTACATTTCCAAGATAAAGAAGTTACCAACTGGGCTCCATGGTAACAGCTGGCAGGGAGAAAATAAAAGAGAAGAAAAAAGCTCTCCCCCTCCCAGGTGTCCTTAATAAGTTATCATTCCCAGAGAAGAGGAAAATAAAAACAGAACCAAAAACTTCTTTTTGTGAACTTCTGCAGACTGTGAATTTCTGAGTCTTTTCCCTTACATGTTGGGTACAAAATTCTGAAACTACCTAAACTTGGGATTCAGGGGATTAATTGATTACAACAGAAGCAATGCCCTCTATATCCGGTTGCAACCAAATAGGACTGTTTCCCTGTCTTTGGTGCTATCTTAGGTGCCTTGCCTTGTCCATACCTACAACAGTATAATTCTATATACTTAAACATTGTTTATTCATAAAATTATCAACAGATGTGATTAATAATGTAATGGTGCAGATGTTTCCCCGAGTGCTCTATCATGAGGCAGGATCATTTAAATTTCAAATAGGGGGGCATACAACCCGGTTCCGCTGGCAACCTGTATCCTTCACTTTAGCCATCCTATGAGGAATAGTAGTTGTTGCAGAGAAGGGCACAGGAACCACTGCCCTAATCCATGGGACACAACAAATGACCCAATTAGAAGCAGCAATAGACCAAAACTTAAAGATATTAAAAAACCACCATCACAGCTTTACAAGAATCTTTAACCTCTCTCTCTGAAGTTGTTTTACAGAACAGGCGAGGGTTCGACCTCCTCTTCATGAGAGAAGGGGCCTTTGTCCTGCATTCAGGGAAGAATGTTGTTATTATGCCTACCATACTGGAGTTGTAAAAGAATCTATGATTAAATTAAGAAGACGCATTGAAGAGCATCAACAAGAGAGAGAGGCCCAAAAAGGGTTGTTTGAGTCTTGGTTCACAGAGTCCCCCTGGGTAACTATGGTTTTATCAGCCCTGGCCGGTCCATTAATAATCCTCACATTATTGCTAACTGTAGGACCCTGTTTGCTCAACCGTGTAGTTTCCTTTCTCCAAGCTAAAATTGGACAAGTTAAACTTATGGTAATCAGAAATCAATATACCAAACTAGCAGACATAAAATGTGACATCCTCAATGATCACTATTATGATTTAATGTAACCAAAAGAAAGTGGGGAATGAAAGGTAAATAAAATAGGTAATTGTCACTTCCAGTTTTACGGTATGCTTAACAAAACACTGTTGATATCTTGAGAACTGTTCGCTAATCTTGTTCCCTGAATGTTCTGTACCAACTGCAAAACTGCAGAATGTACTCCCTCACCCATTTGCACGCAAACTGCCCACTCGCCCTGACCCATCAATAATCTTCCCTCCCTGCCCTCTCCAAGGAAAATATATAAGCTCTGCTTAAGCTGTTCTCAGGGCTCTCTGCTCTATTCAAGGGAGCTCTGAGCCCCAGCATGTTGGACCCCCATAAACTTTTGGCTGTTGCATTAGACAGTCCCTGGTAGTCTCTTCCTCCGATGCTCGCCTGACATTTACATTGGTAAAATAATAAGTGTGACCATTGCTTCTGTGCCGAAATGTACAAATTATTATTGGGGGTACAAATAGGTGTACCCTGTGATATGAATATAGAGATAATGCATGAATAGACAATACTGTGAATAAATAATATAATGGATTCCAAATTTAATAATGGATTCAATTGATATCTGAAAATATACAGGAAATCTTATATTGATATACATAAATTCATTCCAACCAGTTAAACATCTAAACGTTATATTAGGATTATGATTTATCATGAAGAGTGTGTGAGTTTTGCTTCAAAATTGATTATGGAAGTTGAAAATAATGTGTTTGGAAAGAAGTCTCATGAAAAGACCAGACAAGAAACCTAATATTTCTGAGAATAATCTTGTGAATACTTGATTATAAATCCATACACATGAACATGAATGAATTTAGGGAGTGTATATAAGACACATATATTTCATATTTTGAAAAATCTGGAGAGTATATATATATATATATATATATATATATATATATATATATATATATATATAAAACACACATGCAGAGACATTAAATTACCAATATATATGCCAATCGAAATTTATCATGAAATATATATCATCCACAGATGCAAAAATATTTCTTTTACTGAACATGGATTTATGTTTAATGTTGTTCAACTAGGAAGCTCACCCATAGGTTGAATTTTAAGATCCAACAGGGTTTAGGAGGAGTGATCTCTTCTCATAATTTGTATCTGCCAAGTCAGCCACCTCACAAGAATGTACATGTGATACCAGGTAGGATTCTATATGTGCATATAAAAATACATGTTCTGAATAGGCTACAGGGAAAGGGAGACACGAATTTACATATTTATTAACTTTAAAAACACAAGGAGAACAATTTCAATTAAAAATTAACTAGATTTATAACACCTACCCTTCATAATGCAAATGGCAAGTCCAAATATACACCATGCCTCCTTTTAACTGCTTGTATTTCTATTCTGTTTGGGTTAGTTTTCTCCATCATACTAGGATTAGCAGTCAGAGTCTAGTAGTTTATGAGTTAGTCTCAGGGATTAAGTATTTCGAATGGAAAATTGGAAAATGAATCCAATGTGTATGCATATATGTGCTACACAAAAATCTTCCCACTCTCATCCACAACAATGCCTTGACATTAACTTCGCCCCAAGTAAGACACAATTAGAGGAGAAGAGTTAGAAAATCTGTGAATGCATATGTGGAATGGAATATACTCAGGATTTCACAAACTTGGAAGTGGTAGAGCAGTTTCCAAAAGTAAGGCACATGGTAAACACTCCACAAACATGGAGTTCTGCTGGCCTAAAGACTTCTTGATAAACTGCCTCTGAGGTTGGGCACTTGAAATATATGTTGTTGTCAGTAGCTTTAGCTTACTTTCTAGTGAGACCATCAAAGCTGGGTCTGCATCTATGTGACCTGGAGGACATTGTTTCTAATTTTCCAATGAACATGAGGCAGCAGTGCGAATACTCTCTTTGTAGTTAAACTATGGCCACTGGGAGCTAAGTGACTCACCGTGTGAACTGTGAAGCCATTTGGTCCTCCTCCACTTTTCGTGGTGGTTCTTGCTGCTGCACTGGGACTTTGGTATTTTCTTCATGAAATACAAGGAGATCAACTGGGACACAGTGCTGAAGGGAGTTCTGTCACGTGTGGAGGTCACGGTCTGCATGTGAATGCACCAACCAGGATTCTATCCCACATGGGTTGCCCCTTTGTCCATAGCAACCTGATTCTGAACATTGCCTTGAAATCTCCCTATACAAAAAGATGCCTTTACATGGAAGGTTCTGCTGGCTGTACCATGTCATTCACAAGCCATTTGGAAGCCAGTGGCAGATCCACATGGCCCCACCACACGTTTTATCACACACCTTCACACCACTGCTCTAGGCCCACTAATTTGCAGGCTCCAACTTACTGGCATCTCTGTTCTACACAATTTTCATGAAACCTAGTCAGTCAAGGCACTGTCTGATACACTCATGATCAGCAATAGGACATCCAAAGATTCTCCAGTGCCACCTGGTCATGGGAATTCCAAAAATTTCATGGTGTTTATCTAGCCATTTTTTTGAGGATGAAGTTGGAGGAACTGTGGTTTTCAAAAACCATTAAATGTTGAGGAAGCTCATTTCAATGAAACTCTGGAGAACTCTCATAGGCAAGGCTTCCCAAAGAGTTGTCAAAAGGTCACATGAAGCCAGTCCAATTGAAGTCTACAATGTGAGGTACATGTGTGTTTTGACTCTCAGCTATGGCTGCCAAGACTTTAAGAAGAAAATCATGGATTATCTTGGCTGAGATTCCCAGTGCTCTGTGGCCTTGATCTAAGTTTATAAGGGCTACTCTCATGCGTGGGCTCCTAAAATCCCAACAAAGCTCATGGCAATACTTCTCTGAGGTCAGTTCCAGAATTCAGTCTCTATAGGGATTCACACTAGAGTTCAAGCCCAGGTGAACCCAGTGATTTCTTCCAATCGCCACACAAATGACCAAAATTTAAACGAAAACACTCCCATATGGCCCTCATCTTTTCCACATAGACACTCATCATAACCTCTAGCTGGAGGTTTCTATGAGGGGCGCTGGACAAGACAGTGTCCAAAATAAGCTCACTTGCCCGTCGTTTGCCTAAAGTCAGGGTGGCCTGGAAACCCTTCCTCTGAACCAGGAGTGATCAAATAGGCCTACCATTATTACTGTTCCACTTCTCCAATTTGAGGCCTACTGACTGTGGGGTTTAGATTCTTCATGTGGATTGGGGTCATGAGAAAACCCAAGCACCAATGGGCTAGACTCTGAAGGGCTTTGAAAAACTCATTTGACCCAAAGGATTCCTATTCTCACCTTATGGAGGTCAGGAAACTTACAGAGGAAGGCGAGAGACTTCATCCATAATGAGTACTCTTTTGGCCATTTTGGTTTTGGATGCACACATGGCATCTTTCTTTAGATCCATCAGGTGCTGAGAATCTAAGCCACAGCCTCACACAGGGCCAACAGGCTGATTCAGACACATCCCTTTCGAAATCAATTACTCAAAGAGGGACAGGTGATGCCCATTCATTTACATTAGAGAACTGTTTTATTCAGGCTTCACAACGGGGTGGCCTTAGGCAAAGACCTTCCTGACATTCAGTGCTATAGAACAATAGGTAAGCAAAAGTCCCAAAGCAGGGTTTCTCCACTGAGACTTTCCTGGTAACATTGATATCTGAGTTTTCTGAGATTCTCGCCATTCCCTTCAGCTATCCAGTACATGGCCAAGTCACAGAGCTTGGAGGTGGTACCCATCTTGGTCACAAAATCATGAGACTATTCTGGAGAGTGGCCAGAATTCAGGAAGAAAACAGGAACTTAGGAAGATTTCAGGTCTTGCCCACAAATAAGGCAACCCTCTGTCCTTTTATAAATTGGGCAGTGTGAATGTTGGGAAGCTTTCTCCTAGACAGGACACATCCATTGATGCATTTTCTTTTGTAATGTCTACACCCACGGACACAGTGGGATACACAGACATAGAAACACTTGCCTTGTCAAATGACTTAATAGAAACAGTCCACTCCAAACCAAACAAACCAACTTTCCTACCTATTCTCAGAACATGAGACAAAACCACAAACCCACACTCATTCCCACAAATGCACCTCCTTCCCCCAAGAAGGTCTGTTACTAACCGGAGTGTCCTCTGCCTGGTGAGCCATTCTTTGTTCACCCGAAATGGCCTTTCTGTTCTCAAATCTGGACTCCTTGGCCCACTCTGTGAAGTTGTCAGGAGCCAGCTTTGAGCCGCCACTACCTGCATTCTTAGGGAAGACACCTCTTCAGATTTTTTCTGGCATTTGACCATCTTCACATCTGTAAGTACCAAGAAAGACTGACTCTTTCCATGATAAATTCAAAAAAGTGAGATCTCTGTGACTGTTACTGGGCCTGACCCTGGGTGCCTGGTTTCCGGGATCCCAAGTTCAGAGAGTTCCATCACAAAGAAGTGAGGTAGGTCACTTCCTTCATGAACTGAATGAGCTCACAGCCTTGGAAAACACTTTGTCCTAACAGTTTCTTCCTAAGGTCCCATGAGATGGAGGCTGCCCCTACTTCCTGTGACACTTTCACAAGTTAGAATGGTATATCAACAATAGGTACTGGGGGAGAGATCTCCACACAGGGTTGGTTTGGTCCATTTTGTCTACATTAAAATGTGAGAGGCTTATTCAGACACATCTCTTCATCCTGACCAGGTTGTTTGCCATGGAAAATGACTTTTGCTCTCTCAGGTCCTTCATAGCATTCTATATCTTCTTCAGGGATAATTTCTGCATGGATCTTTGAGATTCTCAGCAGGTGGAAGATCCCCTATATTCCTGGATTGTAAGACCAACTCTATCCCTGCACTGCTGTAAAGTTAGATTGAGGGAACAGTGTATGGTTAAGGTTAATATCATGTTCTATTTGCGTTAGGAATCATTCTGCTGGATGAATAACGGTATTGGGAACCTGAGATATTTACAAGAATATATAGGTGAAATATAAGTATGGAAACAGAAATCTAGGGAAGACTTGAAGCCAAGTAGGACTTTGGGCCCTTGAGTAGCATACTTTGCTTTGAATTATATTCTGCACAGATGTCTCAGATAAATTGATATACAAAGAAATAGGATCGTATACACTAGATGATTGAATAACATACAGAATATCCAATAAAAAAGGGATAGTCTGTAGGATTAGCAAGACAGTCAGTAGGTTTAGAAAGAAGAATGAGTATAGGATTTGTACCAAAAGTTCTTTACAAATAAGGTTTCGGGTAGAGAGTGAATGTAAATGTCAGCACATGTGAAGAGTCAGTCACAATGACGAATTGGGGAAAATATGTAGGAAAGCAGATATAAATAGAGACATTAGGAAGTCAGTAAAAGTATGAAGTGTGTAATTTGTTTAGACATTTTCAACGGTTTGAGTCTGAATATATAACCTTAGGCAGAAACTAATATGTTGTCACAAATTGGATTGACTTTTGAGAGCATTAGGTAACCAGGACATGGATGTTTTTATTAATCCATGCTCACTTTTTATTTAGGCTTTGGTAAAATCATAAGTGTGACCTTTGCATTTTGTGTCCAGAATATTATTGTGATAAAATGTATATGTAGATCAGGTGACTTGAGTATTTCTTCCACCATTTCTGTAGCAATATTTTGTAGATGTATAAATTACTATTGAGGGTACAAATAGGTGTACCCTGTGTCTATGAATATGCAGATAATGCATGAATAAACCATACTGTGTGTAAATAATATAACTTGCTCTACTTTAAATAATGGATTGAATTGATATCTGAAAATATAAAAGAAATCTCATATTGATATACAATCATTCACTGCAACCAGTTATACATCTAATGGTAATATTTTGGTTGTGGTTTATCCTGAAAGGTGTGTGAGTTTTGTTTCAAAAGTGATTATGGAAATCAAAAATAATGTGTTTGGAAAGAAGTCTCATGAAAAGAATAGTCAAGAAACCTGTAAGAATACATGTGTTCTCAAGAAGGAAGTGATTGAACATTATATATCATACTATATATAATGTGCATAAACTGCAGAAATAGTAATGTACCAATGTTGAATAAAAATGACCATCAAAATACACATCATGTCCCATAGGAATCTACTTGCATTGATGTTAATCTGGGTCAGTTACTGTAGAAATATTAGGATTTTTATGCACCATTCACTGAAGTTACTTTTCAGTACTAGGAAAAAAGTATGTATTTAAGTTGGATGAATATTTCTGAGAATAATCTTGTGAAAATTTGATTATAAATCCACATAAATCACAAAACATTATAAACACAAAAGTCACATGGACATTAAAATGTAGCAATATATATGCCAATTTAAATTCATCTTGAAATATATATCATCCACTTATCCAAAACTATTTATTTAATGAACTTGAATTTATGTATAATGTTGTTCAGCTAGGAAGCTCCCCCATAGATTGAATTTTCTGTTCCAAATCAGTGTTAAGGAGGAGTGATCTCCTAAATGTGTGTGCAAATATGTGCTACACAAAAATCTTCCCACTCTCATCCAGAACAATGCCTTGATATTACCTTCACCCCAAGTAAGACACAGTTGGAGGACATGAGTTAGAAAATCTGTGAATACATATCTGGAATGTAAAATGGTCAGGAGTTCACAGCCTTGCAGGTTGTAGAGGAGTTTCCAAAAGTAAAGGACAGGCTTGATAGACCCAACCTGATCTTTTATTAGAATTGGGAGCCATCTTGCCAGAAAGCCGTGAAAAGATAATTTGGGCTTTACTATAAATTACTGCAAATTCTGAACCTGCTTGGAATGCGTGCCCGTGCCTTGAACTCATCCATGCCTGGCTCTCTGACCAGATAACAGTGCTCTCTAAAACATTAGTGACACCTAATAAATATTGGCCTTCCCAGGCCAGACAACGACCCTCTCTGAGTCTCTAATGGTCCTCATAATTTCTGATGTTGGGGCCAGCAAAAAAAATGTAAACTACCATCAGTGTGATGCTTTCAAAGTTCTGTTATCTGTAACCCCCTTTTTGTGTAACTTTCTGGGCTATATAGCTGGGCTGTAGGAAAGGTGGTGTTGCTGTCTTGTTCCCGCCATTTTTGGAGGGAGAGGCAGCCTGGCCAGTTTTAATAATAAGCCTGCCTTAATTTGATTTTATTTGGAGTCACTGGTCTTTTCTTGCATCATATTCCAACATTTTGGAGTTCCCCAGTGAGATGACCCTGCCCGACCAGATCACAAGACCAGACTGCTGAAAATTCTGAAGCTGGCCTTCCCTCCAGGGCTACGGGCTGGGGAGCCACTCTAGGGGGTGCACAACTTGAGATGTTCCAAGTCCTTGGAGTGAGCCGTCGGTCTGGGGAGCACCGCAGTGAACCACCGCACTGAAACTATTAGCAAGTACCTGGTGGAGGAGGCCTCCATAGGTAAGTGGCACCTTGATAACATCTTATATCTGGTTAAGGGAGATCTCTTCTAATGACAGAGAGGTGGCCTGGGGAGGCTCACATTCACTCCTGTCCAGGATAGTAATGAGAATCGTTCTGTCCTCTGTTCCGTTCTGTAGGGAATTCCTCTGGAAGGTTAGAGAGGTGCCGAGGGACACGCATGCGCTCCTACCCCAGAGCTTTAGCAAGACGTTGAATTGCTCATCTGTTTTTCTGTTTTGGCACCGGGATTCTGTTTTTTTTTTTTTTTTTTTTTTGTGTGTGTGTGTTTTGTTCTGTGTTCTATATGTTTTTTGTTTGTTTGTTTTTGTGCGTTTTGTTTTGTGATTTCTGTGATAAAATCTTAAGGATATTGAACGTGAAAATGGGTAACAAAGCAAGTAAGCCTGACACCCCTTTGGACTGTGTTTTAAGGAACTGTGATGAACTTTACCACCATTTGTTAAGCAGAATGACAGAAGCCCCTAGCTGGCTGCCTGGAGCACACCCAGTGCAGATGGTAATGCCTGCTGGGGAATGAAGAACTGAGTATCTCCCAGCAACTGCCGAAGCCCTGTTGCTTAGGGAATTCCCTCCTTCGTTCCCTGCACTGCAAGGATAATGCCACCTCTGTCTTCTTAAAAAAAGAGAAAAACAAAAAGGGGACACTAAATGCAGTAAAGTCGCCATGGAGACACTTTATTTTATATTTCAGGTTGCTCCTCTGTGAAAACATTTGGTCCCCTTGTGGGGACATCTGTGGTGCCACTGGAGAAGGAGATTTTTCTCTTATTTGCTCTGTTTTAAAGGGTTCTGTCTGTCAGCCATTGTCTGGAGTTCATTTCTGTCTGTCTTGTGCCTTTTTTCTAGCCCTTTAAGACATGTGCAATAATGTGTTAATATTATAAATTGTTTCTTGGAAATGATCTTAGCTGAATGTGTGTCTAAATGATGATGTTTCATTGTACCAATCTGGTATCTGAATGGGTTTTTGAAGCATTCCACAATCTTGCAGTTAAAAGTCAGGTTTAGGTATTTGTTTAGTTCATGGTTTCAGATAATTCATGCCAGAGAACTTAAATACTTAGGATGGAAAACTAAAGAACTCTACTTGCAAGTTGGCAAGTAACTTCCCAATCATTCAGTCTTTTTTTCACCAATTTTAAATTAGGTAGCCTGGGAAAATGTCACTGTGTGTACCAGTGCATTAATTTGGACAAGGATAGTAAACCATAGTATGGTATCTGTTGACAAAATAAGATGTAAAGACATAAAATTTTGTGAATTGTATCTTAAACTTGTATCATAATTTTCAACATCCTAACATGAAAATTATGGTTAAAATACCTTAGGCCTAAGGTTTCTGCTCAGAATAGCCTTTTTTTCCTTCTTCTTCCAGACCTCAGCCAGGACTTATTTTGAAATGCAAATGAAAGAAGCCTGTAAGCTTAGTAGGAGACTTATTTGAGGCCTAAGGGAAAAAAAAAAGGTAAATTGTATGGTATTTACTAAATACTGGCCAGTCATTTTTCTAGGACTCATAATTTTTTCCTTAGGTTCTTTATTTATTTTTTGAGCTCATGATTTTGCTCCTACAGACCTAGGTTAATGTTTTTCTGATCAGTAATATCTTTGACCAACTGTGGAATTTTTAAATCATTGCAATGGAGATTTCACCTGTGAAAAGCTACAATGCCTTCACTTTTATTATGTGTGCACAATTTGTTATGTGTTGTATGTCTATATATATATATATATATATATATATATATATATATATATATATATATATATTTATATACATACATATGTCCATATATCATATATATGATACACAAATTAACATATATAAGGAGCACTCATATTAAAAAGAACTCATAAAAACAATTTTAAAAAGTGGATCCAAAGATCTTTAATTCACGTGATTTAAATGTTTCAATTTAAATTGGGTAAACAGATAAATATAAATGTCTTTAAATTTAAGCTTACAAGTTTTTCTAGGTGTTCAAAAATCTAATAAACTATTAATGTCTACAAAAGGTCTAATATGCCTTTGTTCCAGGACTTTTCTTTCAATCAAAAAAATGGTTTACAGTGTTCAAAAAATTTGTCTAATATTTTGATAAATAAGTAAAGTAAATTTGATATGGGATTACTCATTCATGAGTACTTTTGTTTGATATCTGATTGATATACTAAGGTCTGTATAAGTTTGTACTAAAGTCTGTATAAGATTGTAAAAATCAGTCATGTGTAAAAGAGACAAAAATTTCTTAAACATAAGTTTACCCATAACATTAAGTTTATTAAGATTTAAATTTTCTAGAGCAAGCAACCATAAAAATTAAACAAATGTTTAAATAAGAACTGTTATTTTAGAGCACTGTACTGCCATTTCTTTAAAAGCTAAACTTGGTTAATGTAGAAACTTCAATGCAATTGTGATGCTATTAATGTGCTCATATTTTCCAGTTATACAACTCTATAAGGTAGAAACTTTAAAAGAGCATAATATCAAGCAGGTGTTCTGAAGCTGTATGGTAAATAAAATATATATTGGGGATTTATTTACCTGTTATCAATAATATATGTAAAGTTTTATGTTACTTTTTACATTGTGGAACAATTTAAATGTATTTTTAAGTTAATGAGACCCTAATCTATGTAAAGTTAAAATCTTTCAGCCGTACTTTAATTCATGTTTTAAATGTGATATCATATGGTGTGAGCTAATGTTCATGTGACCTCAAACAATTTATGTAAACTTTGTAAAATGATATTTAAAAAAAAGATCAGCTTTAGAACTAAAGCATTTAAGATTTATAAGGAGCCCTGCTTACCTGAGATAAGACTCTGTGTCCCATCTTACTACATGTGAGAATGACTACGAAAGCAGTAGGTCAGATTTTATTTCATTTAAAGTTATGTTCAAATTTTTTTTTCTGTCAAGATTACTAGGATCTCAAAAAGGTGATATAATATATAACTCACCAAAAAATTCAGGGTAGCTATTACATGAACTAAGTATTTTTACTCTTGTTAAAAAATTTTATTTTTTAATTTCTTTATAAGTGATCTAAAGATTCCCTGTTGGTGTTTTACAGAAGTGTTGCTTTAAGAACACAACATGGGTTAATTTAAGAAAATAAGTCATCAACTACAAGACAGACAGAATAATAAGATCGCAATTAATAAAATATAAATAATTATAAACTTATAGACATTAAAGTGCAGTACTCTTAATATATGGCTGTTAAAATTTATTTGCTGGTTGTTTCAGATTAGGATTGAAAATTAAATTTAAATGAAAAGGGCCAAAAAAACCCAATATTTGACTCTTGCCCTTTGAGTCAGTCTGAATCCAGGGAACAGGGGACTTCTCTATGAGCTTTGCAACTCTGGGCCACATAACCTCCCGATCAGGGAGATTAATGAGACCACTGGAGAACAGAAAGCCAATCAGTGCATTTGCTACAAAGAGGAGAGTCATCAGGAAAGGGAGACATCCCTGATGCTTCTGAGGGAAGCCACATGGTCAAGCAAGACCTGAACCCACCTAGCTCAAATTGCACTAGCAGAACTGAGAAGCTGCTCTCAAGTTTCCCAAGGAATGACTCCCATAAAAGCTCAGCTGACTGCTAACAATAGATAGAAACAAAAGTCATTTGACTGCTTCATCTTAAACACTTAGCAAAGACAGTTAAAACCAAAATACAGCCATTCCTGGGCATTTTAAATAATAATAATAATAATAATAATAATAATAATAATAATATTTTAAGGTATACACTTTATGTTAGCCTCCCAAAATAAGTAAAACTGTTGGCTACAAAGACTATCAAGAGGAGCTACCAGAGGCAGAAGTTTTTAGTTTAAGGCCTACAGATATTCCTAACCTACACAGGTAGGCTTGGTGTTTGCTAGTACGATTATCCAGCCCTGAGTAACAGAATTAAATGTTTCTCTATTAGACACAGAGGTCTTACTAGTGAAAGGATTTTGCAAAATCAGATGACATTAAATTATTAAACTGTATATTATGGGGAGGGACAACTGTAACACTAAAAGTTAAATATTAAGTTGACAGTCCTGATAATTGGGGATATTAAAGACTGGTGAGGGTACTTCATACAGTGACATGATCCAGCTACTGCAACATTTATTCAATACTCATGTTTTTTGTTTCTCTCATAGAAGAACCCATCCCCAGATGACTTTACAACCTGTTCTTCCTCAACAAGACTTCAAAAAGAACTGACTTCTAAAAGGCAACTCATATTCCTCAACTGACTTCAAAAAGGCAACTCATGTCTCTCACGCCATGCACACTCATGTCACCCTCTCTCAGCTGAGAAGAAGGCAAAATGAGAGACGACTCTCCACTTACACCAATGGAGCCCAAAATAAATAGACTATCAATATAAGTAATAAATTAAGTCAGGTAATATCAGGGAGACTGGTTTTCGGTGAGTTCTAAAAATTTGGAGACTGTTAACTGAGGGATTAAAATTTCCTCAGTGCTTTTCCACTAACCTATCAAGGATTACAAAGGGACACATAAGAAAAGGGGGGAATGATAGACCCAACCTTATCTTTTATTAAAATTGGGAGCCATCTTGCAACAAAGCCCTGAAAAACTCATTTTGGCTTTACTGTAAGTTACTGCAAATTCTGAACCTGCTTGGAATGACTGCCCGTGCCTTAAACTCACCCGTGCATGGCTCTCTGACCAGATAGCAGCCCTCTCTGAAACTTTGTCACACCTCATAAATATTGGCCTTCTGTGGCCAGACAATGACCATCTCTGAGGCTCTAATGGTCCTCATAAATTTTGATGTTGGGGCTAGCAAAAAAAAAAAAAAAAAAGTAAACTCCCATTAGTGTGATGCTTGTCAGAGTTCTGTTATCTGTTACCCCATTTTTGTGTAACTTTCTGGGCTGCAAACCTGGGCTGTAGTAAAGGTGGGGTTGCTCTCTTGCTCTCGCAATCTTTGGAGGGAGAGGCAGCCCAGCCAGTGGAAATAATAAGCTTACTTTAATTTGATTTTAACTGGAGTCAGTGTTCTTTTCTTACATCCTGGTCTAAGAGGTAAACACTCCACAAACATAGAGCTCTGCCGGCCTAAAGACTTCTTGAGAAACTGCCTCTGAGGTTGGGTACTTTAAATATATTTTGTTGTCAGAAGGTTTAGCTTCTTTTTTATTGAGACCATCAAAGCTGGGTCTGCATCTATGTGAATGGAGAGCATGGTTTCTTATTTTCCAATGAACATGAGGCAGCAGTGCTGAATTCTCTCTTGGTAGGTAAACTGTGGCCACTGGGGGCTAAGTGTCTGCCCGTGTGGACTGTGAAGTCATTTGATCATCCTCCATTTTTGTGGTGTTTCTTGGTGCTGCACTGGGAGTTTGGTATTTGCTTCACGAAATACAAGGAGTTCAACTGGGACACAGTGCTGGAGGGAGTTCTTTCACGTGTGGTGGGTCAGGAACTGCAGGAGAATGCACCAACCAGGCTTCTATTTCACACAGCTTTTTCCTTGACCATACCAACCTGATTCTGAACATTGCCTTGAAACCTCTCCATATAATAAGATGCCTTTACATGTAAGGTTCTGCTGGATGCACCATGGCAGCCAAAAGGCATTTGGAAGTCAATTGGAAATCCACACGGCCCCACCTCAGATATTTTATCACACACCTGCACACCACTGCTCTGGGCCCACTACTCAGCATTCTCAACTTACTGGCATCTCTGTTCTTCACCATTATCATGAAACCCAGTCAATCAAGGCACTGTCTGGTACACTCATGATCAGCAACAGGAGATCCAAAGGTTCTCCAGTGCCACCTGGTCATGGGAGTTTCAAAAATTTCAGGGTATTTATCTAGCCACTTTTCAAGGATGAAGTTGGAGAAACTGTGGGTTTCAATTCATTCAGGAACCACTTAATGTTGAGGAACCTCATTTCAATGAATGCTCTGGAGAACTCTCAAAGGCAAGGCTTCCCAAAGAGTAGCCAAACGGTCACATGAAGCCCAGCCCATTGAGGTCTACAATGTGAGGTCCATGTGTGTTTTGACTCTCAACTATGCCTGTCAAGTCTTTCAGAATAAAATCATGTGATATCCTGGCTGAGATTCCAAGTGATCAGTCGAAAGCCACCCTTGGCCTAGATTTCAGTTTCCAATGGCGACTCTCATGCGTGGCCTTCTAAAATCGCAACACAATTCATGACAATACTTCTCTGAGATCAGTTCCAGAACTCAGTCTCTAAGGTGAATCATACCAAAGTTCTAGCCCTGGTGGATCCAGTCATTTCTTCCAACCACTACACAAATGAACACAATTAAAACCAAAACACTCCCACATGGTCCTCACCTTCTTCCATATAGACACTCATTATAACCTCTGGCTGGAGGTTTCCATGAGGGGCGCAGCACAAGACAGTATCCAAAACAAGCTCCCTTATCCCTTATTTGCTTAAAGTCAGCTGGGCCTGGACACCATTCCTGTGAACCAGGAGTGATAAAATAAGCCTGGCCTTAATACTGCTCTGCTTCTCCAATTTGAGGCCTACTGACTGTCAGGTATAGATTCTTAATGTGATTTAAAGTAATGAAAAAACCCAAGTTCATATGGGCTAGCCTCTGCAGGGCTTTGAAGAACTCATTTGACCCAAAGGATCCCTAGTCTCATTTGATGGAGATCAGAAACCTATCAGAGTAAGCCAAGATACTTCATACACAATTACTGATATTTTTGCCATTTTGGTTTTGGAAGCACACATGGGATCTTTCTTTAGTTCCATCAGGTGCTGAGAATCTAAGCCACTGCCTCACACAGGGCCAAGTGGCTGATTCAGACACATCCCTTTCCAAAGCAATTAAGCAAAGATACACAGGTGATGCCCATTCATTTCCATTTGAAAACAGTTTTCTTCAGGCTTCACAAATTGGTGGCCTGAGGCAGAGACCTTCCTGACTCTCAGAGCAACAGAAAAATAGGTAAGCAAAAGGCCCAAAGCAGGGTTTCTCTACTGAGACTTTCTTTGTCACACTGATATCTGAGTTTTCTGAGATGCTTGCTATTACCTTCAGCTATCCAGTATATGGCAATGTCACAGAGCTTGGAGGTGGTACATATCTTGGACACAAAACCATGAGCCTACTCTGGAGAGTGGCCAAAATTCAGGAAGAAAACAGGAACTTCGGAAGATAGTAGGTGTTGCCCGTCCCTAAAGCAACCTGCAGTCCACTCATAAATTGGGCAGGATGAAAGTTGGCAAGCTTTCTACTAGACAGGACACATCCATTGATGCATTATCTTTTACAATGTCTACAACCACGGACACAGTGGGATACACAGGCATACAAACAATCACCTTGTCAAATGACTTACTATAAACAGTCCACTCTAAAGCAAACAAACCGACTTTCTTACCTATTCTCAGAACATGAGACATAACCACAAAATCACAATCACACTCACAATGACACCTCCTTTATTCAAGTAGGTCTGTGACTAATTGGAATGTACTCTGACTGATGGGCCATACTATGTTTTCTTGAAATGGCCTGTCCTTCTCAGATCTGGTCACCTTTGCCAACACTGTGAAGTTTTCAGGAGCCAGTGGTGAGCCACTACCTGCTTTCTCAGGAAATTCCCCTTTTTAGAGCTCCCTTGGCATTTGGCAATCCTCACATCAGTAGGTACCAAGGAAGACTTACTCTGTCCTTGGTTATTCCAAACAACTGAGCCCACTGGGTAAGAAACTGGGACTGACTCTGGGTGCCTGGCTTCCTGGATCCCAAGTTCAGAGAGATCCGTCATCAAGGAAGAGAGGTAGGTCACCTCATTCAGGAACTGAATGAGGTTACTGCCGTGGCAACCACTTTGTCCTAACAATTGCTTTCAAGGGTCCCATGAGATGGTGGCTGCCCCTACCTCCTGTGACACTTTCACAAGTTAGAAAGGTATATCAACCATTGGCACCTGGGAACAGCTCTCCACACAGGCCTGGTTTGGTCCATCTTCTCTACATTAAGAAGAGAGAAGCTGTTTCAGACACAACCCTTCATCGTGACCAGGTTGTTTGCCATGGAGGATGACTTTTGCTCTCTTAGGTCCTCCATAGCTGCTTACAACTTCTCCAGGAATCATTTCTGCATGGACCTTTGATTTTCTCAGCATGTGGAAGATCCCCTATATTCCTGTATTGTAAGACCAACTCTATCCCTGCTCTTCTGTAAAGTTAAATTGACTGAACAGTGTATGGTTAGGTTAACTAACAGGTTCGATTTGGATTAGGAATCTTTTTGCGGGATGAATAATGGTATTGGGAAACTGCGATATTTACAAGAATATATAGGTGAATTATAAGTATGAAAACAGAAATCTAGCTAAGATTTGAAGCCCAAAAGGGCATTGGGCCCTTGATTGGGATACGTAGCTTTGAATTATGTTCTGCACTGATGTGTCAGGTAAATCGATATACAATGGCTTAGGTCCTTGTACCATGGATGATTAAATGTAGAAGAGAACTTCCAGTCAAAAAGAAATAATTTGTAAGATTAGTAAGATTGTTGGTAGGTTTTGAAAACGAGTGAGTATAAGATTTGGATGAAAAGATCTTTAGCAATAGGGTTTCGGATAGAGAGTGAATGTAATTGTCAGCACATGTGGAGAGTCTGTCAAAAGGATGAACTGGGGTAAAAAGTAGGAATGCAGATATCAATTGACATTAGGATATCAGGCAAAGTATAAAGTGAGTGATAGAATTATACATTTTCAACAGGCTTGAGTTTGAATATATAATCTTAGGAAGAAACAAACATGTAGTCACCAATAGGATGAACTTTTGAGAGCATTAGGCAATATGGACATGGATGTTTTCCGTAATCCATGCTCACTTTTCATTTAGGCTTTGGTACAAACATAAGTTTGACCTCTTCTTTCTGTGTGCAGAATATTACTGTGGTAAAATGTATATGTAGATCAGGTGACATGAGTATTTCTTCCACCATTTCTGGCAGCAATATTTTGAAGACGTATCAATTATTTTTGGAGGTAAAAATGGTGTACACTGTGTCTATAATTATAGAGATAATGCATGAATAGACCATACTGTAAAGAAATATTATAACTGGTTCTAACTTTAAATAATGGATTGAATTGATATCTGAAAATATACAGAAAATCTTACATTGATATACAATCCTTCATTCCAACCAGTAAATGATATAATGGTTATATCAGCATTATGGTTTTTCATGAAGAATGTGTGAGTTTTGCTTCAAAAGTGATTATGGAAATCGGAAATAATGTGTTTGGAAAGAAGTCTCATGAAAAGACCAGTCAAGAAACCTGGAGGAATACATGTATTTTGAAGCAGAAAGTGATTGAAAGTGAAACAAATGCCTATAAATTTGTGAACTTGTGGATCAAATATATATACTATGATGTGCGTAAACTGAAGAAATAGTAATGTACCACTGTTACATAAAAATGAACGTCAAAATACACAACATGTCCTCTCCCACAGGAATCTACTTGCATTGATGTTAAACTGGGTCAGTTATTGTAGAAATATTAGGATAATGCCGCAGTCTTGCTGGCACAATCAGCAGCCACTTGTCAAAAGAAACTAACTTTATTTTTAGAACCACACATGCCAAACAAAACAGCCTCTCAGGAAAAACCTTCAGAGCCCCAACTGCCACCACTGGCTTCCCAAAACCTCTCCCTCCCACAGGAGCCTCTCTCCGCCTCCCACAATACTCCTGCTCTTGAGGGCGATTGGCTGGGTCATGTGGGCGGAGTCAAAAAAAGTCCCCCAATGAGCAGTTTTGTGGTCTGAAAGGGCAGGGAAACAGCCCATTGAGCATCACCGCAGAGGAGCCAATCAGCTAGGTGTTGCTGGGGCCGCTGTGAGCCAATCATCAGCCGGCAGCTGGAAGTTTGCTGGCAGCAGGAATTTTGCTGGGGCCCCTTCGGCTGTGGCTCTCAACATCTTCGCCTCTCTGTTTAAACAACACGCATGTGGCTTAGGGACCGTGCCTGCCTTAGGTTGTCCAATAGTACATATGGTCTTTACCCGTTGGTACCATTGCAATTGGATCTTACCCGTCACTGACTACCCATCCAGTATAGAGCCACACCTGTGGAGAGGTCTTTGTACCAGCGGGGGTGGGTGAGGTTCTTTGCCTCACCTTTGTTGGCCCCCCAAATTTTAGCTGGACGATCATGACACGCAGAAGGGAGGAAGATACACCAAGCCAATTGATGGGTCCTTTTGGAAAAATTGTACCACCGATGACATCATCAGCAAATATACCCCAACACTACCACAAGTCGCTGCACCAACAGATAGTTCACTCACAATGCATTTAGGTGAGTTCACAATGTGTCCAGGCAAGTTCTGCAAGCAGTACAGGGATGGCTATTGCAGAAGCTGTAGATTGGTATTTTCTTTGATTTCACCTGCACTGGGATGAAGATAGGAACTCTGGCAATAATGTCTAAAGAAAAAAATTATGTAATATTCCAGAAGGCACTAAAACCAAAAAAAAAATATGTAACATTCCAGAAGGCACATCAAAAACCAAAATGGCCCAAAAACCAGTCATTGAGGATGAAGTCTCTCACTTTCCTCTGTAAGGTTCCTGACCTCCATAAAATGAGAATAGGGATTTATTGGGTCAAATGAGTTCTTCAAAATCCTGCAGAGTGTAGCCAATGGGTTATTGGTTTTTTTCATTACTCCAATTCACATCAAGAATCTATACTCCACAGACAGTAGGCCTCAAATTGGAGAAGCAGAGCAGTATTAAAGTCAGGGTTATTTGATCACTCATGGTTCACAGAATGGGTGTCCAGGCCACCCTGACTTTAGGCAAATGAGAGGAAAGGGATATTATTTTGGACACTGTCTTGGGCTGTGCCCCTCAAGGAAATGTCAAGCCAGAGGTTATGATGAGTGTCTATATGGAAGAAGATGAGGGCCATTTGGGAGTGTTTTGGTTTTCATTGTGGTCATTTATGTGGCAGTCGGAAAAGATGACTGGGTCCACCAGGGCTTGAACTCTGGTGTGATTCCTCTTAGAGACTGAGTTCTGGAACTGACCTCAGAGAAGTATTGCCATGATTTGTGTTGGGATTTTAGGCGGCCACCCATGAATGTTGATATTTGAAACTGAGATCTAGGCCCGGGGTGGCTTTCCACAGAGCACTGGGAATCTCAGACAGAATATCATATGATGTTATTTTGAAATACTTGCCAGACATAGTTGAGAGCCAAAACACACATGGACCTCACATTGTAGACCTCAATTGGCCTGGCTTCATGTGACTATTTGGCCACTCTTTGGAAAGCCTTGCCTGTGAGAGTTCTCCAGAACTTTCATTGAAATGAGCTTCCTCAACATTGAATGATTCCTGAAAGAATTGAAACCCACAATGCCTCCAACTTCATCCTTGTAAAATGGCTAGATAAATACCATGAAATTTTTGAAATTCGCATGATGAGGTGGCACTGGAGAACCTTTGATGTCCTATTGCTGATCATTAGTGTAACAGACAGTGCCTTGATTGATTGGGTATAATGAAAGTGGTGTAGAACAGAGATGCCGGTTAGATGGAGACTGCGGAGTAGTTGGCCCAGAGTTGTGGTGTGCAGGTGTGTGATAACATATTTATGGTGGTGCCATGTGGATCTGCCATTGACTTCCAAATGGCTTTTAGCTAACATGGTGCACCCAGCAGACCCTTATATGCAAAGGCATCTTGTTATATGGAGAGGTTTCAGGGAAATGTTCAGAATCAGGTTGCTATGGTCAAGGGGGCAAGCTATGTGGGATAGAAGCCGGGTTAGTGCGTTCTCCTGGAGACTCTGACCCAGCACATGTCACAGAACTCCCTCCAACACTGTGTCCCAGTTGAACTCCTTGTATTTCTTGAAGCAAATACCAAACTCCCAGTTCAGCACCAAGAAACACCATGAAAATTGGAGGATGACTAAATGGCTTCACAGTCCACATGGTTAGACACTTTGGCCCAGTGGCCTCTGTTTACCTACAAAGAGAGAAATCAGCACTGCTGCCTCAGGTTCATTGGAAAATAAGAAACCATGTTCTCCAGGTCACATAGATTCAGACCCAGCTTTGATGGTTTCACTACAAATGAAGACAAAGCTCCTGACAACAATATATATTTCAAGTGCCACACCTCAGAGGCAGATTCTCCAGAAGTCTTTTTTCCAGCAGAGCTCCATGGTTGTGGAGTGTTTACACAATCCCTTACTTCTGGAAACTCCTCTACCTGCTCCCAGGTTGAGAACTCCTGAGAAATTTCCATTCCAGATATGTATTCACAGATTTTCTAACTCTTCTTCTCTAATTGTGTATCACTTGGGGCAAAGGTAATGTCAAGGCATTGTTCTAGGTGAGAGTGGGAAGATTATTGTGTAGCACATATTTGCATACACATTGGATACATTATCCTATTTTCCAGTTGCAATACTGAATTTCTGACACTAACCCATACCCTACTAGACTCTGACTACTATCCTAAAATGATGGAGAAAAAGAAACCTAACAGAATAGAAATACAGGCCTTTTGTAGGAGGCATGGTGTATACTTGGATTTTCCTTCTCCTTTATCAAGGATATGTGTTATAAATCTAGTCAACTTTTCATTGTAATATTTCTCCATGAGTTTTCAAAGTTAACACATATGTAAATTCCTGTCTCCTTTGCTCTGTAGCCTCTTTAGAACATGTATATTTTAATGCATATATAGACTCCTACCGGGTAACACACGTAAATTCTTGTGATCTCACTAACTTTGGAATATACAAATTATGAGAATAGATCACTTCCCCTAAATACTGATGGAACTGAAAATTCAAACTATGGGTGAGCTTCCTAGTGAACAACATCATACATAAATCCATGTTCAGTAAAATGAATATTTTTAGATATGTGGATGATATATATTTCATGATAAATTTCAATTGGCATATATATTGCTACATTTTATTGTTGTGTGTGTGTGTGTATGTATATATATATATATATATATATATATATATATATATATATATATATATATACACCAGATTTTCCAGATTTTCCAAAATATGAAATATATGTGTCTTATTATACACTCCCTAAATTCATTCAAGTTCATGTATGCGATTTAAAATCAACATTTTACATGATTATCATCAGTCTGGCTGGGCACAATTCAGGAGCCAATTGTCAAAAGAAACAAACTTTATTTTTAGAACCACACAAGCCAAACAAAACAGCTTCTCAGGAAAAACCCTCAGAGCCCAACTGCCACCACAGTCTTCCCACAAGCCTCTCCCTCAACCACAAGCCTTCTCATTTTGAGGCCGATTGGCTGGGTCACATGGGCGGAGCCAAAAAAGTCCACCAATGAGCAGCTCCGTTGTCTGAAAGCGCAGGGAAACATCCCATTGAGCATCACCATAGAGGAGCCAATCAGCTAGATGTTGCTGGGGCCTCTGTCAGCCAATCATCCACTGGCAGTCTGAAAGGGGGGGGAAACAGCTCAATGAGCATCTGCAATGAGCATCACCGCAGAGGAGCCAATCAGCTAGATGTTGCTGGGGCCGCTGTGGAGCCAATCATCAGCCGGCAGCTGGAAGTTTGCTGGCAGCTGGAGGTTTCCTGGGGCCCCTTTGGCTGTGGCTCTCAACATCTCCCCCTCTCTGTTTAAACAACGAGCATGTGGCTTAGGGACCATGCCTGCCTTAGGTTGTGCAGTAGTACATATGGTATTTACTGGAGACCCTTGGCTGTGGCTATCAACAGGATTTGTATGTACCATTCACTGAAGTTAGTTTTCTGTACTAGGAAACAAATATGTATTTCAGGTGGATAAATATTTCTGAGAAAAATCTTGTGAAAAGTTGATTATAAATCCACATACTTGAACATGAATGAATTTAGGGAGTGTAAATAAGATACATATATTTCATATTTTGAAAAATCTGGAGAGAGAGAGAGTGTGTGTGTGTGTGTGTGTGTGTATACACACACAGACACATACAGATATTAAAATGTAGCAACATATATGCAAATCTAAATTCACCATGAAATATACATCAATCACAGATCCAAAAATATTCAATTTTCTTAACAGGGATTTATGTATAATGTTTTTCTACTAGGAAGCTCACCCATTATTTGAATTATCAGTTCCATCAGCGTTTAGGAGGAGTGATGTCTTCTCACAAATTGTATCTCCCAAGTCAGTCACCTCACAAGAATGTAGGTGTGACACCAGGTAGGATTTGATATGTGCATATAAAAATACATGTGTTGAATAGGCTACAGACAAAGGGAGACAGGAATTCACATATTTGTTAACTTTAAAAACACATGGAGATCTATTTCAATTAAAAATAGACTGGATTTATAACACCTGACACTTATCATGCAAAAGGCAAGATCAATTATACACCATGCCTCCTCTGAACTGCTTGTATTTCAATTCTGTTTGTGTTACTTTTCTGCATCATATTAGAATTAGTAGTCAGAGTCTAGTAGGGTATGGGTTCGTGTCAGGGATTCAGTATTTCAAATGGAAAATTGGAAAATGAATCCAATGTGTATGCAAATACGTGCTACACACAAAAAAATTCCCACTCTCATTCAGAACAATGGCTTGAAATAACCACGCCCCATGTAAGAAACAATTAGAGGAGAAGAGTTAGAAAATCTGTGAATACATACGTAGAATGGAAAATGCTCAGTAGTTCACAACCTTTGAGGTGGAAGAGACGTTTCCAAACCTTAGGGACAGGGTAAAACTCCACAAACATGGATCTCTGCTGGCCTAAACACTTCTGGAGATACTGACAATGAGGTTGGGTACTTGAAATATATGTTGTTTTCAGAAGCTTTAGCTTCCTTTGTAGTGAGACCATCAAACTTGGGTCTGCATTTTTGTGACCTGGAGGACATGAATTCTTATTGTCCAATGAACATGAGGCAGCAGTGTTGAATTCACTCTTTGTAACTAAACTGTGGCCAATGGGGGATAAGTGTCTCCCCGTCTGGACTTTGAAATCATTTGGTCATCCTCCACTTTTCGTGGTGTTTCTTGCTGCTGCAGTGGGTGTTTTGTATTTGGTTCATGACATACAAGGAGTTAAACTGGGACACAATGCTGGAGGGAGTCCTGTAACGTATGGTGTGTCAGGGTCTGCAGGAGAATGCACCAACCAGGCTTCTATCCCCCATTGCTTGCCCCCTTTACCATAGGAACTTGATTCTGAACATTGCCCTGAAAACCCTCCATGTAACATGATGCCTTTACATACAAAGTTCTGCTAGCTGCACCATGTCAGTCACAAGCCATTTGGAAGCCAATGTAAGATCCACATGACCCCACCACAGATGTATTGTCACACACCTGCACACAACTGCTCTAGGCCTGCCATAAATACTGCTCTGCTTCTCCAATTTGAGGCCTACTTACTGTCAGGTATAGATTCTTTATGTGATTTGGCATCATGAGACAACCCAAGCAGTTCTTCAGGACTTTGAAGAACTCATTTGATCCAAAGGATCCCTATTCTCACTTGATGGAGGTCAGGAACCAAACAGAAGAAGGCAAGAGACTTCATCCACAATGACAGATTTTTTGCCATTTTGGTTTTGGATGCACACATGGGATCTTCTTTAGATCTATCAGGAGCTGAGAATCTTAGCCACAGCCTCAAACAGGGCCTAGTGTCTGACTAAGACACATCCCTTTCCAGAGCAATTAAGCAAAGAGCCACAGGTGATGCCCATTCATTTCCATTTGAAAACTGTTTCTTCATGCTTTACAAAGGGGTGGCCTGAGGCAAAGACCTTCCTGACATTCAAGGCAACAGAAACATAGATAAGCAAATGGAGCCAAGCAGGGTTTCTCCACTGAGACTTTACTGGTCACACTGATATCTGAGTTTTCTGAGATGTTCCCATTCCCTTCAGCTATCAAGGACATGGCCATGTCACAGAGTTTGGAGGTGGTACATATCTTGAACAATAAACCATGATACTATTCTGGAGAGTGGCCAGAATTCAGGAAGAAAACATCAACTTAGGAAGTTAGTAGGTGTTTCCCATCCATAAGGCAAGCAACAGTCCATTAATCAATTGTGCAGGATGAATGCTGTGAAGCTTTCTACTAGACAGGACACCTCCATTGATGCATTCTCGTTTCTAATGTCTAAAACCACGGACACAGTGGCTACACAGACATAGAAACACTCGCCTTGTCTATAGACTTACTAGAAACAGTCGACTCCAAACCAAACCAACCACCTTTCCTACCTATTCTCAGAACATGAAACAAAACCGCAAACTCACACCCACAACCAAAAAGGCACCTCCTTCCCAAAAATAGGTCTTTAACTATCTGGAGTGTCCTCTGACTGGTGGGCCATACTATGTTCCACTCAAAATGGCCTGTCTGGTCTCAGATCTTGTCTCCTTGGCCAACTCTGTTATTCTGCGAGGAGCCTGCTGTTAGCCACAACCTGCTGTCTCAAGAAAGGCCCCTCTTCAGACCTCTACTGGCATTTGGCCATCCTCACATCAGTAGGTACCAAGAAGGTCTGACTCTGTACTTTGTAAATCCAAACAAGTGAGCCCACTGGGACTGGGACTGGGACTGGCTCTTGGTGCCTGGCTTCTTGCATCCCAATTTCAGAGAGTTCCATCACCAAGGAAATGAGGTATGTCACTTTCTTTGCAACTGAATGAGGTCACTGCCTTGGCAACAACTTTGTCCTAACACTTGCTTCCAATGGTTCCATGAGTTGGAGGGTGCCCCTACTTCCTGTGACAATTTGACTAGTTAGAATGGTATATCAAAATAGACACCATGGAACAGCTCTACACGCAGGCCTGGTTAGGTTCATCTTCTCTACATTAAGAAGAGAGAGTCTGATGCATACACATCCCTTCATCCTGTCCAGGTTGTTTGCCATGGAAGATGGCTTTTGCTCATGCAGGTCCTTCATAGCTGCCTACATCTTCTCCAGGGATGATTTCTGCATCGAACTTGGAGGTTCTCAGCAGTTGGAAGATTACCTACATCCCTAATTGAAAGAATAGCCCTGTCCCTGCTCTTTTGTAATGTTAGATTGAGGCAACAGTGTATGGTTAGGGTTAATAACACGTTCGATTTGGGTTAGGAATCATTCTGCGGGATGAATAAGGTTATTGGGAACCTGCAATATATAGAAATATAGTGGTTAAATATAAGTATGAAAACAGAAATCTAGGTAAGATTTGAAGCTCAGAAGTGCATTTGGCAATAGATTGGGACACGTAGCTTTGAATTATGTTCTGCATACATGTTTCAGAAAAATCGATATACAATGGCATAGGACCTTGTACCTCAGATGATTGAATGTAGTAGAGTACATCCACTCAAAAAGGGATAGTCGATAGGATCAGGAAGATAGTCAGTATGTTTCGGAAGAAGATAGAGTATAGGATTTGGACCAAAGTTCATTAGCAATAGGGTTTCGGTTAGAGAGTGAATGTCAATGTCAGCACATGTGAAGGGTCAGTCACAATGTTGAACTGGAAAAAATATGTAGGAAAGTAGATATCAATAGAGACATTAGGAAATCAGGCAAAGTATAAAGTGAGTGAAAAAACTAGACATTTCCAACAGTTTTGAGGTTGAATATATAATCTTCGGAAGAAACAAAATTGTGGTCACCAATAGGATTGACATTTGAGAGCATTAGGCAACCTGGATATGGATGTTTTTAGTAATCCATGTTCAGTTTCCATTTAGGCTTTGGTACAATCATACGTGTGACTTTTGCATTTTGTGTCCAGAATATTACTATGATAACATGCATATGTAGATCAGGTGACATGAGTATTTCTTCCACCATTTCTGGGAGCAATATTTAGAAGACTAATAAATTAGTATTGGGGGTACTAAGAGGTGTACCCTGTGTCTATGAATATAGAGATAATGCATGAATAGACAATATAGTGAATAAATAATATAACTGGTTCCACTTTAAATAATGGAATAAACTGATATAAGAGAATATATAAAAAATACTATATTGTTATAAAATCATTCATTCCAACCAGTTATACATCTAATGGTGATATTATAGTTATGGTTTATCATGAAGTGAGTGTCAGTTTTGCTTCAAAAGTGATAAAAGAAATCAAAAATAATATATTTCGAAAGAAGTCTCATTATAAGACCAGTCAAGAAACCTGGAAGGATCCATGTGTTCTGAAGCAGGAAGTGATTGAAAGTGAAACAAATGCCTATAAGTTTGCTAACTTGTGGATGAAATATATATCCTATGATGTGCATTAATTGAAGAAATAGTAATGTACCAGTGTTGAATTAAAATGAATTTCAAAATACACATCATGTCACATAGGAATGTACTTGCATTGATGTTAATCTGGGTCAGTTACTGTAGAAGTATTAGTATTTGTATGCAACATTAACTGAAGTTAGTTTTCAGTACTGGAAACAATATGTATTTCAGGTAGATGAATATTTCTGAGAATGATCTTGTGAAAAGTTGATTATAAATCCATATATATGAACATGAATGAATTTAGGGAGTGTATATAAGACACATATATTTCATATTTTGAAAAATCTGGAGAGTGTATGTATATTTATATATATATATATATATATATATATATATATATATATATATATATATATATATATATATATATATATATATATATACAAAAAAACACACACAGACAATAAATTAGCAATCAAATTTATCATGAAATATATATCCTCCACAGATGCAAAATTATTTCTTTTAGAACATGTATTTATGTATAATGTTGTTCTTCTAGGAAACACACCCCTAGGTTAAATTTTCAGTTCCAACAGAGTTTAACAGGAGTGATCACTTCTCACAAATTGTATTTGCCAAATTAGCCACCTCACAAAATGTAGGTGTGATACCAGGTAGTGTTCTATATGTGCATTTAAAAATACATGTGCTGAATAGGCTACAGAGAAAGGTAGATAGGTATTCACATATTTGTTAACATTAAAAACACATGGAGAACTATTTCAATTAAAAATTGACTAGATTTATAACACCTACAATTATTCATGCAAAAAACAAGTCCAACTATACACTATGATTCCTCTCAACTGCTTGTATTCCTATTCTGTTTGTGTTATTTTTCTCCATCATATTAGGAGTAGTAGTCAGAGTCTATTAGGGTATGTGTTAGTGTCAAGGATTCAGTATTTCGAATGGAAATATGGAAAATAACTCTAATTGGTATGCAAATATGTGCTACACAAAAATGTTCACACTCTCATCCAGAAGATTGCCTTGACATTACCTTAGTTCCAAGTAAGATACAATTAGAGGAGAAAAGTTAGAAAATCTGTAAATACATATCAGGAATAAAAAATGCTCAGGAATTCACAAACTTGTAGGTGGTAGAGGAGTTTCCAAAAGTAAGGGACAGGGTAAACACTCCACAAACATTGAGCTCTGCTTGTGTAAAGACTTCTTGAGAAACTCTCTGAGGTTGGGCTCTTAAAATACATGTTGTTGTTAGGAGCTTTAGCTTCCTTTGTTGTGTGACCATCAAATCTGGGTGTGCAAATATGTGACCTGAAGGACATTGTTTCTAATTTTCCAATGAAAATGAGGCAGCAGTGCTGAATACTCTTTTTGTAGTTAAACTATGGCCACTGGGGTGTAAGTGTCTCCCCGGGTTGACTGTGAAGACAATTAGTCATGCTCCAATTTTCGTGGTGTTACTCCTTGGTGCACTGGGAGTTTGGTATTTGCTTCATGAAATACAAGGAGTTCAACTGGGACACAGTGCTGGAGGGAGTTCTGTCACGTGTGGAGGGACACAGTCTGCATGAGAATGCACCAACCAGGATTCTGTCCCACATACGTTGCCCCTTTGTCCATAGCAACCTGATTCTGAACATTGCCCAGAAACCTATCCATATAACAAGATGACTTTACATATAAGGGTCTGCTGGCTGTACCCTGTCAGTCACAAGGCAATTGGAAGCCAATGGCAGATCCACATGCCCCAACACACATGTTTTATCACACACCTTCACACCACTGCTCTAGGCCCACTAATGAACAGGCTCCAACATACTGGCATCACTGTTCTACACAATTTTCATGAAACCCAGTCAGTCAAGGCACTGTGAGATACACTCATGATCAGCAACAGGACATCCAAAAGTTTTCCAGTGCCACCTGGTCATGGGAATTTCAAAAGTTTCATGGTATTTATCAAGCCATTTTTTGAGGATAATGTTGGAGGCTCTGTGGGTTTCAATTCATTCAGGAACCATTAAATGTTGAAGAAGCTCATTTCAATGAAAGATCTTGAGAACACTCACAGGCAAGTCTTCCCAAAGAGTGGCCAAAAGGTCACATGAAGTCAGGCCCATTGAGGTCTACAATGTGAGGTCCATGTGTGTTTTGACTCTCAACAGTGGCTTTAAAGAATTTCAGAATAAAATCATGTGATATCCAGGCTGAGATTCCCAGTGCTCTGGGCAAAGCCACCCTGCACCTAGATCTCCATGCACCACAATTAATTCCTGAGATCTAGGTTGCATGGCCTAGTAAAATCCAAACACAATTCATGAAAATACTTCTCTTATGTCACTTCCAGAATTCAGTCTCTAAGGAGAATCATACCAGAGTTCAAGCCCAGGTGGACCCAGTCATCTGTTCCAAGCGCCAAACAAATTACCACAATTAAAAACAAAATGCTCCCACATGCCCCTTATCTTCTTCAATTTGAGGCCAAATGACTGTGGGGTTTAGATTCTTTATGTAAATTGGATTCATGTGAAAACCCAAGCACCTATGGGCTAAACTCTGCAGGGCTTTAAAGAACTCATTTGACCCAAAGGATCCCTATTTTCACTTGATGGATGTCAGGGCCATTAGAGAGGAAGGTGAGAGTCTTCATCCACAATAACTGCTCTTTTGACCATTTTGGTTTTGGATGCACCCATGGGATCTTTCTTTAGATCCATCAGGTGCTGAGAATCTAAGCCACAGCCTCACACAGGGCCAAGAGGCTGATTCAGACACATCTCTTTCCAAAGCAATTAAACAAAGAGCAAAACACACACAGACATTATAAAGTGGCAATATATATGCCAATTGAAATTCATGATGAAATATATATCGTCCACAGATCCAAAAATATTAATTTTACTGAACATGGATTTATGAATAATGTTGTTCAACTAGAAAGGTTACCCTTAGGCTGAATTTTATGATCCAATAGCGTTTAGGAGGAGTGATCTCTTGTCATAATTTGTATCTGCCATGTCAGCCACCTCACAAGAATGTATATGTGATACCAGGTAGGATTCAATATGTTTATATAAAAATACATGTGATGAATAGGCTACAGAGAAAAGGATACAGGAATTCACATATTTATTAACTTTAAAAACACAAGGAGAACTATTTCAATTAAAAATTAACTAGATTTATAACACCTACCCTACATAATGCAAAAGGCAAGTCCAACTATACACCATGCCTCTTTTGAAATGCTTGTATTTCTATTGTGTTTGTATGCACTGTGGGTTTCAAGAACCATTAAATGTTGAGGAAGCTCATTTCAATGAAACTCTGGAGAACTCTCATAGGCAAGGCTTCCCAAAGAGTGGCCAAAAGGTTAGATATAGCCAGGCCCATTGAGGTCTACAATGTGAGGTCCATGTGTGTTTTGACTCTCAACTATGGCTACCAAGTCTTTAAGAATAAAATCATGGGATATCTTTGCTGAAATTCCCAGTGCTCTGTGGAAAGCCACCCTCGGCCTTGATCTTAGTTTCCAAGGGCGACTCTCATGCTTGACCTCTTAAAATATCACCACAATTCATGGCAATACTTCTTTGAGTTCAGTTCCAGAAGTCAGTCTCTAAGGGGAATCACACAAGAATTCAAGCCCAGGTGGACCCAGTCATCTCTTCCAACCGTCACACAAATGACCACAATTAATACCAAAACACTCTCACATGGCCCTCCTCTTCTTCTATAAAGGAACTCATCATAACATCTGGCTGGAGGTTTCCATGAGGGGCACAGCCCAAGACAGTGTCCCAAATAAGCTCACTTGCCACTCATTTGCCTAAATTCAGGGTGGCTTGGACACCCTTCTTGTGCACCAGGAGTGATCTGAAAGGGTAAAATAAATTGAAATTAAAGTGTAAAAGTTGAAGTGTAAAAGACCGGGTTTTGTAAAGTTTCTAAGCTGCAAGGCCTGAGTTAAAATGTAAAGGACCAGGTATTGTTAAGTTCCTATGCTACATGCAAAACCTGAAATTCCTGTAGCTTGTAGTACAATTCCGGACTGCCCAGTAAATATTCCCCCTGACCGCCTGGTTGTTTAATAACCTAGGACCCTGTGTGGCCTGGCACATAGGCATCGCAAGGCCTAAACCAATCTGTTTGAATGTGTACCTCGCTTTAGAACTCACCTATCACTCCTGCCTGACCTGTTCCTGCCAATGAATGAACTAATCATGTTTAGGAATTGTTGTTTGATTTTTCTGCGGTGTATGTTGATTTCTTAAAGGAGACTGTGATATATGTAAAGTCCCGCCCTCCCCAAAAAGTGTACTTAAGCACTGCTCAACCCCTGCTCGGGGCTCTGGGCTGCTCTCCCTTCTTGAGTGAGCACGTAGCCCCAGCATGCTGGATTGGATCCTCAATGAACGCCTTTTTCTGTTGCATGAGCCGCGTTCTCTTGGTGGTCTCTTCCTCCGACGTTCACCGGACTCTTACATTTGGTGCGTTGGCAGGGAATCACGCAGCATAGGACAAGGACACCCCAACAGACCCCTCTGGAGGTAAGTAAGGCGCTTCTTTTCATTTTTCCTTGTGATCACTCAGAGCTTTTTGTTCAGGTTCCATTTTTCCGGTTTTGGTTTGGGTTGGCAGAGTGGCTTCCAGCGGAGAACGTAAGTTCCCCCTGTCAGTGGTGGACAAACGTGTCCTAAAGCCACAGGCCATGTCCTTGAAAGGGATGCCTTGGAAGACTCGGGGACTGACGGATGTGCTCTCATTAGGTGAGGAGGGACGAATGAGCCCACATTAGGTGACTCTGCTGGCAACCCATCATATCTTGCTGACTACTTTTTTCTCTCAGGTTGAATTCACTGTCTGTCTTTGTGGTCTAACCCATCAGGTTTTGCCAGTTACTAGGTTCTAATCTTTACTTCTGAACTCGTGTTAAATGTTAACTGTGTGTACATGTTTGTGTCACGTTTGTATTGTCCTTGTCTCTGTTTGAGAAACTCTCATTATGGGACAAAGCCATTCCATGCCTCTGTCCTTGAAGCCATTCCTGGTCCCTGCCTCCAATCCGACCCCTTCACCCAGGATCCTATCACTCAAACCTTCTACTCCTCCCCCTCTTCCTTCCATTCTCCCTGAGTCACAAGATTGTAAACCTTTGGTTGTGAACAAACGGGAGCTGCATGATGGTCTTTGTGTGTCATTTTATCTGTGTTTCTGTTAAATGTGATGGCATTGTTTGGTCCGATGCAGAGTCCCGAGTTCCAACCTGCATTACATATGTGGAAGTTACTTTAGCTAAATTTTAAACTAATGCTTCTCCTGTGAGGGACCAAAAGTCAATAGAACCACCAGTTTTTCTGTTCTCACCTTTTCACCTCTCTTAGCTGTGCTTTAAAGAACTTTGATAAACTTTACTCCCCTTTGTTAAGCAAGATTACGGAAGCAGTGATTACTTTTCTTCCCGTAGTTGGATTGAGCATGCCCACTGCAGAGGGAAATGTCTGGGGTCTAAGAACTTTGATATCTCGCTTAAACTTTTCTCAAAACCCTGTCCTCATTATTAAATTGGCATTAATTGGCTTTGGGATGGGAACCAAGCCTTCAGTCATAAATTTTGACACCCCAGAGGGGACTTTAAATAAACCCCACTCTGCCCTCTTGGGGAAGCCTAGCACTCAAAACAACTGAAGCAGAGAATGAAATTTTTGGGAGCTGACTACTGCAAAGTTGGGAGACATAGAATATGCCTGGTGCCTGGGGTCAAAGCAAACCAGAGGAACTAATCCTGTAAGTAAATGGTGAGGCTAAGGGACTCCCAGCAGCTGCCAGATCCATTTTGCTGTGGGGAACTCCCTTATTCCTTACGTGCACTTTAAGGATTTCTCCACCTCTGTTTACTTAACAAAAGGGACAATGAATGCATTAATATGTTGATATTATAGATTGTTTCTTGGGGATGATCTAGGGTGAATGTGTATCTAGAAATGATTTTTTTATTTTAGCCATCTGGTATCTAAATGGGTTTCTAAAGCATTGCACTATCTTACAGTTAAAAGTTGGGTTTAAACAATTGTTTAGTTTGATTTCAGGTAGTTCATGCTAGGAAACTTAAATACTTAGGGTAAAAAAAAAAAATAAAGAGTTTTAATTTTGAACTAGACAGCCTGAAAAAATTTCACTAGATATATCAGTGCATTAACTTGGGAAGAGATAATAAATTATGATATGGTATCTATTCCCATCAGTGTGTAAGATTTTAAAAAATGGTACTAAATTAAAACGTTGGTCTGGCTTATTGAAATGACATTAATTAGCAACAGTCTTGGAAATTTTTAAAGCTTAATTTCGGATACACATGGTAGCATGTGGTTCTTTTTAAAAATTTTTCAGCCAATTTAATTTAACTTAATACTATTTGAAACTTCATAACAAAGAAAGGGGCTTAATGATCCTATAGAAACTTCTTCTGATGGTGGCATTAATATTATCAAAAAATGATCCTATTTTCAGTTTTGTGTGAGCAAGTTTTTCTAGTGTAGAAAAATCTAAAGAAATAAAATTTTGAGAATTACATCTTAAACTTGCATCAAAATTTTCAACATCCAAACCTGGAAATTATGACTTATAGATAAATGCCTTAGGCGTGAG
Source organism: Callospermophilus lateralis (assembly GCF_048772815.1). Lineage (NCBI taxonomy): Eukaryota > Metazoa > Chordata > Mammalia > Rodentia > Sciuridae > Callospermophilus > Callospermophilus lateralis. The sequence goes on from NW_027513282.1 coordinate 59,745, forward strand.
GTTTCTTCTCAGAATTCCAGTCTTTCCAGTTTTCCAGACCTCAGCCAGGACTTACTTTGATATGCAAATAAAAGAAGCCTGCAGCACTCAGCAGGAGACAGATAAAAAGAGTAAATGTGTCTTTTTACCTGAACTCAAACTAGACCTAACCAAAAAAGTATATAATATGGTATTTACTAATTACTGGCCAGTCATCATTTTTAGGACTCTTGCTTTTCTTAGATTCTGTAATTTTTTTTTTTTTTGAGCTCATGATCTTGATTCTGCTGACGGGTTAATGTTTTCTGATCAGTTCTATTTTTGATCGACTCTGGAGTTTTCAGCATTGCAATGGAGATTTCACCTGAAAAAAGCTACAAGGCCTTTACTATTGTGTTATGTGTTACATTTGTGTTACGTGTTGTATGTTGGTATGTCTGTATGTGTGTATGTCCATATATCATGCAGGGATATGACAATTGACAGATGAGGAGCGCTCATGAAAAATTTAAAAATGTATCCAAATGTCTTTGATTCACGTGATTCATATGTATTAATTCAAATTGGGTAAACAGATAAAAATAAAGATGTCTTTAAAATTAGGCCTATAAGTTTTCTAGGTTTTCAAAAAGGCCCTAATAAAATGTAGATGTCTATAAAATAATCTGCTTAAATTCAGAAATTGAAAAGCATTGTATTGAAATGTGAACAGAAAGAGGTTAGTAGATGGAAAAGAGAAACTAAAAGGTTCTAGATATAGATATAATAGAGGAAATACGTGTTTCTGGATAAGAGAGTCTATATGATTAAGTAATTAAAAGGGTTTAAGTAAATAATAAAAAAAGGTGTGTGTAACTTGGTTATATGTGTAAGTTTTGAGCAAGTAATCTTAAAAAATTAAACAGCTGGTAAAACAAGTACTGTTTTTATAAAATTGTGCCATGTTATTTCTTTAAAATCTAAACTTGTTTAATACAAAAACATCAATGTAATTGTGGTGTTAATGTGTTCATATCTTCCAGGTATACAAGTCTGTAAGGTAGAAGCTTGCAAAGACCATTGTATCAAGCTGGTGTTCTAAGGTTGTATGGTAATTCTAGGCTTAAAAGACAAACATGTTGGAGTGTTGGAGATTTATGTATATCATTTGTGTTCTATAATTATACTTGTTATCAATAAGATATGTACAGTTCCATGTTACTTTTTACACTGAGATACAATCTAAAAGTATTTTTAACTTAATGAGAGCCAAATCTGTGAAGGTTTTATTGTAAACTCAAAGGTAATGCCCATTCATTTCCATGTGAAAACTGTTTTCTTCAGGCTTCACAAAGGGGTGGCCTCAGACAAAGACTTTCCTGATATTCAGGGCAACATAACAATAGGTAATCAAAAGGCCCAAAGCAGGGTTTCTCCACTGAGACTTTACTGGCTACACTGATATCTGAGTTTTCTGAGATGCTTGCCATTCCCTTCAGCTACCAGTACATGGCCATGTCACAGAGCTTGGAAGTGGTACATATATTTGACACAAAATCATGAGCCTATTCTGGAGAGTGGCCAGAATTCAGGAAGAAAACAGGAACGTAGGAAGATAGTTGGTGTTGCCCATTGATAAGACAAGCCACACTCCATTCATAAATTGTGCCGGATGAATGCTGGGAAGTTTTCTCCTTGAGAGGATACACCCATTGAGGCATTATCTTTTCTAATGTCTACCACCACGAAAACAGTGGGATACACAGACCTAAAAACACTCGCCTTGTCAAAGGACTAACTAGAAACAGTCCACTCCAAACCAAACACACCCCCTTTCCTAACTATTCTCAGAACAAAAGAAAAAACCACAAACCCACACCCACAACCACAAAGGCACCTCCTTCCCCCAAGTGGGTCTGGAACTATCCAGAGTGTCCTCTGACTGGAGGGCCATACTATGTTCCCCAGAAATGGTCTGTCCTGTCTCAGATCTGGACTCCTTGGTCAACTCTGTGAAGTTGTCAGGAGCCAGCAGTGAGCCTCTACCTGTTTTCTCCGGAAGGGCCCCTCTTCAGAATTTTCCTGGAATTTGGCCATTCTCACATAAGTAGGTACCACAAAAGACTGACTCTGTCCTTGGAAAATCCAAACAAGTGAGAACACTGGAACTGGTGCTGGGACTGGGCCTGGGTGCCTAGCTTCCTGGAACCCAAATTTGGAGAGTTCCATCAACAAGGATGTGAGGTGAGGTCACTTCCTTTAGTAACTGAATGAGGTCACTGCCTTGGCAACCAATTTGTTCTAACATTTGCTTCCTAAGGTCTCATAACATGGAGGATGTCCCTACTTCCTGTGACACTTTCACAAGTTAGAATGGTAAGGAAACAATAGTCACCTGGGAACAGCTCTCCACACAGGCCTCTCCTCTACATTAAGAAGAGAGAATCTGATTCAGACACAACCCTTCATCCTGACCAGGCTGTTTGCCATGGAAGATGCCTTTTGCTCTCTCAGGTCCTTCATAGCTGCCTACATCTTCTCCAGGGATCATTTCTGCATGGAACTTTGAAGTTTTCAGCAGGTGGAAGATCCCCTGCATTCCTGTATTGTAAGACCAAATCTGTCCCTGCTTTTCTGAATACTTAGATTGAGGGAACAGTGTATGGTTAGGGTTAACAATATGTTCAATTAAAACCAAAATACTCCCACATGGCCCTCATATTCTTCCATGTAGACATTCATCATAACCTCTGGCTGGAGGTTTCCATAAGGGGCGCAGCCCAAGACAGTGTCCAAAATAAGTTTCCTTGCCCTTCATTTTCCTAAAGTCAGGGTTTCCTGGACACCCTTCCTGTAAACCAGGATTGATCAAATAGGCCTGCCAGTAATACTGCTCTGTTTCTTCATTTTGAAGCCTACTGACTGTGAGGTATAGATTCTTTATGTGATTTGGAGTCATGTGAGAACCCAAGCACTGCTGCAGGGCTTTGAAGAACTCATTTGTCTCAAAGGATCCCTATACTTACTTGATGGAGGTCAGGAACCTAACAGAGGAAGCAAGAGACTTCATCCACAATGACTGATCTTTTTGCCATTTTGGTTTTGGATGCACACATGGGATCTTTCTTTAGATCCATCAGGTGCTGAAAATCAAAGCCACAGCCTCTCTCAGAGCCGAAAGGATGATTCAGACACATCCCTTTCCAAAGCAATTAAGCAAAGAGCCACAGGTGATGCTCATTCATTTCCAATTGAAAGCACTTTTCTTCAGGCTTCACAAACTGGTGGCCTGAGGAAAAGACCTTCCTGACATTCAGGTCAACAGAACAGTAGGTAAGCAAAAGGCACAAAGCAGGGTTTCTCTACTGAGCCTTTACTGGTCACACTGATATCCGAGTTTTCAGAGATGCTCCCAATTCCCTTCATCTATGCAGTACATGGCCATGTCACAGAACTCGACGGAGGTCCATATCTTGGACAAAAAAACATGAGCCTATTCTGGAGAGTGGCCAGAATTCAGGAAGAAAACAGGAACTAAGGAAAGAAGTAGGTGTTGTGCATATAAGGCAAGCCACAGTCCATTCATAAATTGGGAAGGATGTGTGCTGAGATGCTTTCTACTAGACAGGACACATCCATTGATGCATTCACTTTTCTAATATCTACAACCACGGAAAAAGTGGGATACACAAACATAGAAACACTCGCCAAGTCAAATGACTTAATAAAAACAGTCCACTCCAAACCAAACATACTGCCTTTCCTACCTATTCTCAGAACATGATAAAAAAACACAAATTCACACCCACACCCACAAAGGCACCTCCTTCCCCCAAGTAGGTCTGTGACTATCCAGAGTGTCCTCAGACTGATGGGCCTTACTCTGCTCCCTCGAAATGGACTGTCCTGTCTCAGATCAGGTCTCCTTTACCAACTCTGTAAAGTTTTCAGCATCAATCAGTGAGTCACTACCTGCTTTCTCAGGAAAGGCCCCTCTTCAGAGCTTTCCTGGAATTTAGCCATCCACACATCAGTATGTACCAAAAAGACTGACTCTGTCCTTGGTAAATCCAAACAAGTGAACCCACTGGGACTGGGACTGGGACTGGCTCTGAGTGCCTGGCTTCCTGGATCCCAAGTTCAGAGAGTTCCATCACCAAGGAAGTGAGGTAGGTCACTTCCTTCAGGAACTGAATGAGGTCACTACCTTGGTAACCACTTTATCCTAACATTTGCTTCCAAGGGTCCCACGAGAGAGAGGCTTCCCCTACTTCCTGTGTCACATTCACAAGATAGAATGGTATATCAACCATAGGCACATGTTAACAGCTCTCCACACAGACCTGGTTTGGTCCATCTTCTCTACTTTAAGAAAAGAGAGGCTTATTCAGACACATCGCTTCATCCTGACCAGGTATTTTACCAAGGAAGATTACTGTTGCTCTCTCAGGTCCTTCATAGCTGCCTACATCTTCTTCAGGGTTTATTTCTGCATGGAACTTGAGGTTCTGAACAGGTGGAAGATCCCCTACCTACCTGTATTATAACACCAACTCTGTCCCTGGTCTTTGTAAAGTTAAATTGAGGGAACAGTGCATGGTTAGGGTTAATAACATGTTCAATTTGGGTTAGGAATCATTCTGCGAGATGAATAATGGTATTGGGGACCTCCGATATTTACAAGCATATATAGGTGTAATATAAGTATGAATACAGAAATCTAGGAAAGATTTGAAACCCAGATGAACACTGGGCCCTTGATTGGGATACTTAGCTTTGAATTATTTCCGCAAAGTTGTCTCAAATAAATCGTTATACAATGGCATAGGACCTTGTACCTTGGATGACTGAATGAGGAAGAGATCCTCCAGACAAAAAGGGATAGTTCCAAAAGTTATTTAGATATAGGGTTTTGGTTAGAGAGTGAATGCAAATGTCAGCATATGTGAAGAGTCAGTCACAGTGATGAACTGGGGAAAATGTGTAGGAAAGCAGATATCAATAGAGACATTAGGAAATCAGGGAAAGTACAAAGTGAGTAATAGGATAAGACGTTTTTAACAGGGTTCAGTTTCAATATTTAATCTTAGGAAGAAACAAATATGTAGTCACCAATAGGAATGATATTTGAGATCATTAGTTAATCAGGAGATGGATGTTGTTAGTAATACATGCTCACATTAAATTTAGGCTTTGGTACAATCATAAGGGTGTCCGTAGCATTTTTTGTCAGGAATATTACTGTGATGAAATGTAAATGTATATCAGGTGACTACAGTATTTCTTCAAACATTTCTGAAAGCAACATTTTAAGACTTATAAATTAGTATTGGGGACACAATTACGTGTACCCTGTGCCTATGATTATAAAGATGATGCCTTAATAGACCATACTGTAAATAAATAATATAACTTGATCAAACTTTAAATAATGGATTGAATTGATATCTGAAAATATATAGGAAATCTTATATTGATATACATAAGTTCAGTCTAACCAGTTATACATCTAATGGTAATTTTAGCATTATGGTTTATCATGAAGAGTGTGGGAGTTTTGCTTCAAAAATGATTATGGAAATCGAAAATAATGTGTTTGGAAATAATCTCATGAAAAGTACAGTCAAGAAACATGGAGGAATACATATATTCTGAAGCAGGAAGTAATTGCAAGTGAACCAAATGCGTACAGATTTGTTAACTTGTGGATGAAAAGTATTATCTTATAATGTCCATAAACTGAAGAAATAGTAATGTACCAGTGTTGAATAAAAATGAACTTCAAAATACACATCATGTCCCATAGGATTTTACTTGCATTGATGTTAAACTGGGTCAGTTACTGTACAAATATTAGGATTTGTAAGCACCTTTCACCGAAGTTAGTTTTCAGTACTGGGAAATAAATATGTATTTCATGTGGATGAATATTTCTGAGAATAATTTTGTGAAAATTTGATTATAAATCCACATATAGGAACATGAGTTAAATTAGTGAGTGTAAAATAAGACACATATATTTCATATTTTGAATAATCTGGAGAAAAAAAAATACATATATATATATATAAAGATACAAACACAGAAATTAAAATGTAGTAATATGTATGCCAATCAAAATTCATCATGAAATATATATCATCCTCATATCCAAAAATATTCTTTTTACTGAGCATGGATTTATGTATAATGCTGTTCATCTAGGAAATTCACCAATATGTTGAATTTTCAGTTCCATCAGTATTTAGGGAGAGTGATCTCTTCTCACAATTTGTATCTTCCTAAAACAGCCAGCTCACCAGAATGTACGTGTGATACCAGGTAGGATACTAAATATGCATAATAAATTTCATGAGATGAATAGGGTACAGAGAAAGGGAGACAGAAATGTACATATGTGTTAACTTTAAAAACTCATGGAGAAGTATTACAATGAAAAGTTGACTAGATTTATAACACATTCACTTGATAAAGCAGAAGGCAAGTTCTAGTATACACCATGCCTCCTATGAACGGCCTGTATTTCTATTCTGTTAGGTTTCTTTTTCTACATCATATTAAGATTAGTAGTCAGAGTCTAGTAGGGTATGGGTTAGTGACAGGGATTCAGTATTTCTAATGGAAAATAGGAAAATGAATCTAATGTGTATGCAAATATTTGATAGACAAAAATCTTCCCACTGTGCTCCAAAACAATGCCTTGATATTTCCTTTGCCACAAGTAATACACAATTAGTGGAGAAGAGTTTGAAAGTCTGTGAATATATATCTGGAAAAGAAAATGCTCAGGAGTTCACAACCTTGGAGGTGGTAGTGGAATTTCCAAAAGTAAGGTACAGGGTAAACACTCCACAAACATGGAACTCTGGTGGCCTAATGAGTTGTTGAGAAACTGCCTCTGAGTTTGGGCTCTTGAAAAATTTGTTGTTGTCAGGAGCTTTAGCTTCCTTTGTATTGAGACCATCAAACCTGGGTCGGCATCTATGTGACCTGGATGACATGGTTCCTTATATGCTATTGAACATGAGGAAGAAGTTCTGAATTTTCCCTTTGTTAGTAAACTGAGGACACTGGGGTCTAAGTGTCTAACCATGTGATCTGTGAAGCCATTTGGTCATACTCCACTTTTCGTGGTGTTTCTTACTGCTGCACTGGGAGTTTGGTATTGGCTTCACATAATACAACGAGAAAAACTGGGACACAGTGCTAGAGGGAGTACTCTCACGTGTAGTGGATGAGGGTCTGCAGGAGAATGCACCAACCAGGCTTCTATCCCAAAAAGCTTGCACCCATGTCCATAGCAACCTGATTCTGAACATTGCCCTGAAACCTCTCCATATAACAAGGTCCCTTTACTTGTAAGGTTCTGCTGGCTGCACCATGTCAGTCACAAGTCATTCGGAAACCAATGGCAGAACCACGTGTCCCCACGACAGATATTTTATCATACACCTGCCCACCACTGCTCTGGGCCCAGTAGTCAGCAGGCTCCAACTTTCTGGCATCTCTGTTCTCACCATTTTCATGAAACCCAGTCAATCAATGCAATGTCTGGTACACTCGTGATCAGCAACAGATATCCAAAGGTTCTCCAGTGCCACCTGTTCATGGGAATTTAAAAATTCATGGTATTTATATAGCCAATTTTCAACGATGAAGTTTGAGGCACTGTGGCTTTCAATTTATTCAGGAACCATGAAATGGTGAGGAAGATTATTTCAATTAAAGCTCAGGAGAACTCTCAGAGGCAAGGCTTCCCAAAGAGTGGCCAAAAGGTCACATTAAGCCAGGCCCATTGAGGTCTACAATTGAGGTCCATGTGTGTTTTGACTCTCAACAATGGCTGCCACGTCTTTCTGAAAAAAGTCATGTGATATCCTGGCTGAGATTCCCAGTGCTCTTTGGAAAGCTATCCTGGGCCTAGATCTCAGTCTCCAAGGGCAACTCTCATGTGTGGCCTCCTATAATCCCAACACAATTCATGTCAATACTTCTCTGAGTTCATTTCCAGAACTCAGTCTCTAAGGGGAATCACTCCAGAGTTCAAGCCCATGTGGACCCAGTCATCTCTTCCAACTACCACACAAATGACCACAATTAAACCAAAACACTCCCACATGGCCCTCATCTTCTTCAATATAAACTCTCATCATAACCTCTTGCTGGAGGTTTCCATGAGGGGCGCAGCCTAAGACAGTGTCCAAAATAAGCTCATTTGCCCCTTATTTGCCTAAATTCAGGGTGGCCTGGAAACCCTTCCTGTGAATCAGGTGTGATCAAATAGGCCTGCCATTAATACTGCTCTACTTCTCCAATTTGAGGCCTAATCTCTGTGGGGCATAGCTTCTTTATGTGAATTGGGGTCATGAGAAAACCCAAGCACCTATGGGCTACCCTCTGCAGGGCTTTGAAGAACCCATTTCAGTGAGTCTAGGAGTTGGACCAAAAGTTCTTTAGATATAGGGGTTTTGTTAGAGAGTGAATGCAAATGTCAGCATATTTCAAGAGTCAGTCACAGTGATGAACTGGGGAAAATGTGTAGGAAATCAGATATCAATAGAGACATTAGGAAATCAGGCAAAGTACAAAGTGAGTGATAGGATGAGACATTTTTAACAGGGTTCAGTTTCAATATTTAATCTTAGGAAGAAACAAATATGTACTCACCAATAGGAATGATATTTGAGATCATTAGTTAATCAGGACATGGATGTTGTTAGTAATACATGCTCACTTTCAATATAGGCTTTGGTACAATCATAAGTGTGTCCGTTGCATTTTGTGTCAGGAATATTACTGTGATGAAATGTGTATGTATATCAGGTGACTAGAGTATTTCTTCCTCCAATTCTTAAAGCAATATTTTAAAGACTTATAAATTAGTATTGGGGATACAAATAGGTATACCATCGGTCTATGAATATAGAGATGATGCCTTAATAGACCATACTGTGAATAAATAATATAACTGGTTCAAACTTTAAATAATGGATTGAATTGATATCTGAAAATATATAGGAAATCTTATATTGATATACATAAATTCATTCTAACCAGTTATACATCTAATGGTAATATTAGCATTATGGTTTATCATGAAGAGTGTCTGAGTTTTGCTTCAAAAATGTTTATGGAAATCAAAAATAATGTGTTTGGAAAGAATCTCATGAAAAGAACAGTCAAGAAACATGGAGGAATACATGTGTTCTGAAGTAGGAAGTGATTGAAAGTGAACTAAATGCCTATAAATTTGTGAAATTGTGGATGAAAGAATATATCCTATTATGTCCATAAACTGCAGAAATAGTAATGTATCAGTGTTGAATAAAAATGAACTTCAAAATACACATCATGGTCCCATAGGTGTCTACTTGCATTGATGTGAAACTGGGTCAGTCACTGTGGAAATATTACGATTTGTATGCACCATTCACTGAATTTAGTTTTCAGTACTAGGAAATAAATATGTATTTAAGGTGGATGAATATTTCTAAGAATTATTTTGTGAAAATTTGATTATAAATCCACATACACACACATGAGTAAATTTAGAAAGTGTATAATAAGACACATATATTTCATATTTTGGAAAATCTAAAGAGTAGATATCTATATCTATATAGATAGATAGATAGATAGATAGATAGATAGATACTCACATACACAGACATTAAAATGTAGCAATATATATGCCATTCGAAAATCATAATAAAATAGATATCATCCACGTATCCAAAAATATTCATTTTACTGAACATTTATTTATGCATAATATTGTTCATCTAGGAAATTCACCCATAGGTTGAATTTCCAGTTCCATCAGTATTTAGAGGGAGTGATCTCTTCTCACAATTTGTATCTTCCAAAATAAGCGAGCTCACAAGAATGTACATGTGATACCAGGTAGAATTCTAAAGATGCATTAAAAAATACATGTGATGAATAGGCTACAGAGAAAGGGAGACAGAAATTTACATATGTGTTAATTTTAAAAACTCATGGAGAAGTATTACAATGAAAAGTTGACTATATTTATAACACATACCTTTGATAAAGCCGAAGGCAAGTCCAAGTATACACCATGCCTCCTATGAAAGGCCTGTATTTCTATTCTCTTAAGTTTCTTTTTCTCCATCATATTTGGATTAGTAGTCAGAGTCTAGTAGGGTATGGGTTAGTGTCAGGGATTCAGTATTTCAAATGGAAAATATGAAAATGAATCTAATGTGTATGCAAATATGTGCTACACAAAAATCTTCCCACTCTCATCCAGAACAATGCTTTGACATTACCTTCGCCCCAAATAAGACACAATTAGTGGAGAAAAGTTAGAAAATCTGTGAATACATATGTGGAAAGAAAAATGCTCAGGAGTTCACAAACTTGTAGGAGGTAGAACGGGTTACAAAAAGGGAGAGGGTAAACACTCCACAAACATGGAGCTCTGCTGGCCTAATGACTTTTTGAGAAACTGCCTCTGAGGTCGGGCAGTTAAAATATATATCGTTGTCAGGAGTTTTAGCTTCCTTTGTAGTGAGACCATCAATTCTGGGTCTCCATCTATGTGACCTGGATGACATGGTTTTTTGTTTTCTAGTGAACATGAGGCAGCAGTGCTGAATTCTCTCTTTGTAGGTAAACTTTGGCCACTGGGGTCTAAGTATCTAACTGTGTTGTCTGTAGAGCCATTTGGTCATTATCCACTTTCGTGGTGTTTTTTACTGCTGCACTGTGAGTTTGGTATTGGCTTCACGAAATACAAGGAGTTCTACTGGGACACAGTGCTGGAGAATGTACTCTCACGTGTGGTGGGTTAATAAAATGCACCAGTGAGGCTTCAATCCCACATAGCTTTTCAACTTGACAATAGCAACCTGATTCTGACCTTTGGCAGGAATCCTCTCCATATAACAAGATGCCCTTACATAGAAGGGTCTGCTGGCTGTACCATGTCAGTCACAAGTCTTTCTAAGCCAATGGCAGATCCACGTGGCCCCACCACAAATGTTTTTTTCACACACCTACACTCCTCTGCTCTAGGCCCACTAGTCTGCAGGCTCCAACTTTCTGGCATCTATGTTCTACACTTTTTTCATGAAACCCAGTCAATCAAGGCACTGTCTGGTACAATCATGATCAGGAACAGGACATTCAGAGGTTCTCCAGTGCAACCTGGTCATAGTAATTTCAAAAAATTCATGGTATTTATCTAGATATTTTTCAATAATGAAGTTGGAGGCACTGTGGGATTTAATTTATACAAGAACCATTAAAAGGTGAGGAATCTCATTTTAATGAAAGCTCTGGAGAACTTTCACAGGCAAGGCTTCCCAAAGAGTGGGCAAAAGGTCACATGAAGCCAGGCCCATTGAGGTCTACAATGTGAATTCCATGTGTGTTTTGACTCTCAACTATGGCTGACAATCTTTCAAAATAAAATCTTGTGATATCCTGGCTGAGATTCCCAGTGCTCTGTGGAAAGTCACCCTGGGCCTAGATCTCAGTTTCCAATGGCGAATCTCATGCGTGGCCTCCAAAAATCCCAACACAATTCATGGCAATACTTCTCTGAGTTCAGTTCCACAACTCAGACTCTAAGGGGAATCACAACAGAGTTCAAGCCCAGGTGGACCCAGGCATCTCTTCCAATTGCCACACAAATGATGATAATTAAAACCAAAACACTCCCACAGGGCCCTCTTCTTCTTTTATATAGACAGTAATCATAAACTCTAGCTGGAGGTTTCCATGAGGGGCACAGCCCAAGACAGTGTCAAAAATAATCTCCCTTGGCCCTCATTTGCCTAAAGTCAGGGTGGCCTGGACAACATTCCTGTGAAACAGAAGTGATCATATAGGACTGCTGTTAATACTGCTCCACTTCTCAATTTTGAGGCCTACTGACTGTGGGGTATAGATTCTTTGTGTGAATTGGAGTCATGAGAAAACGCAAGCACCTATTGTCCAGCCTCTGCAGGGCTTTGAAGAACTCATTTGACACAAATGATCCCTATTCTCACTTGATGGAGGTCAGAAATATTACAGAGGCAGGCGAGAGGCTTCATCCAAAAATGACTGATCTTTTTTCCATTTTGGTTTTGAATGCCCACATGGGATCTTTCTCTAGACCCATCAGGTGCTGAAAATCTAAACCACAGGCTCACACAGGGCCAAGAGGCTGATTCAGACAAATCTTTTTCCAAAGCAATAAAGTAAAAAGCCACAGGTGATTCCCATTCATTTCCATTTGAAAACTTTTTTCTTCAGGCTTCACTAAGGTTTCGCCTGAGGCAAAGACCTTTCTGACATTCAGAGCAACAGAACAATAGGTAATCAAAAGCCCCCAAGCAGGGTTTCTCCTAGGAGACTTTCCTGGTTACTCTGATATGTGAGTTTTCTGAGATGCTCGCCATTCTCTTCAGCTATCCAGTACATGGCCATGTCACAGAGCTTGGAGGTGGTACGTATCTTGTACAAAAATACATGATACTAATCTTGAAAGTGGCCAGAATTCAGTAAAAAAATGAGAACTTAGGTAGATAGCAGGTGTTGCCCATGGATAAGGCAAGCCTCAGTCCATTCATTAATTGGGAAGGATGCATACTGGGAAGTTTTCTACTAGACAGGACACACCCAATGAGCTATTTTCTTTTCTAATATCTACAAAGAAAAACACAATGGGATACACAGACACAGAAACAGTCTCCTTGTCAAATGACTTACTAGAATCAGTCCACTCCAAACCAAACAAACCTCCTTTTTTACCTATTCTCAGATCATGTGAAAAAACCACAAACACAAACCAACACCCACTAATGCACCTCCTTCTTCCAAGTAGGTCTGTGACTATCTGGAATGTCCTCTGACTGGTAGGACATACAATGTTCCCCAGAAATGGCCTTTCTGTCTCAGATCTGGTCTCCTTGGTCAAATCTGTGAAGTTGTAAGGACGCAGTGGTGAGCCAATTCCTATCCTCTCAGGAAAGACCCCTCTTCAGAGCTTTCTTGGTATTTGGCAACCCTTACATCAGTAGGTACCAAGAAAGACTGACTCTGTTCCTGGAAAATCCAAAGAAATGAGACCACTGCGACTGGGACTGGGACTGGCTCAGGGTGCCTTGCTTCCTGGATCACAAAATTCAGAGAGCTAAATCACCAAAGAAGTGAGGTGAGGTCACTACCTTCAGAAAATGAATGAGGTCACTGTCTTGGCCACCACTTTGTCCTAACAGTTTCTTCCTATTGTCTCCTGACATGGAGGCTGCCCTACTTCCTGTGATACTTTTTCATGTTAGAATGGTATAGAAACCATAGTCACCTGGGAACAGCTCTCCACACAGGCCTGGTTTGGTCCATCTTCCCTACATTAAGAATAGAGAGGCTGACTCAGACACATCTTTTCATCCTGACCATGTTTTTTGCCATGGAATATGACTTTTGTTCTCTCAGGTCCTTCATAGCTGCCTGCATCTTCTCCAGGGATCATTTCTGCATGGATTTTGAGGTACTCAGCAGTTGGAAGATCTCCTAACTTCCTGTATTGTAATACCAACTTTGTCCCTGCTCTTCTGTAAAGTGAGATTGAGAGAACATTGTATGGTTAGGATTAATAGCATGTTCAATTTGGGTTGGAAATCATTCTGCTGGATGAATAATGGTATTGGGAACCAGCGATATTTATAAGAATATAGAGGTAGAACATAAGTATGAAAACAGAAATCTAGGTAATATTTGAAGCCCAGAAGGATTTGGACCCTTGATTGGGATCCTTAGCTTGAGTTATGTTTTGCACCGAGGTTTCAGTTAAATTGATATACAATGGCATAAGACCCTGTACCTCAGATGATTAAATATAGAAGAGATCATCCAGTCAAAAAGGGATTGTGTGTAGGATTAGGAAGATAGTCAGTAGGTTTAGAAGGAAGAGTGAGTCTAGGATTTGGACCAAATGTTCTTTAGCAATAGGGTTTTGGTTAGAGAGTGAATATAAATGACACCATATGTGAAGAGTCAGGCACAATGATGAACTGGGGAAAATATGTAGGAAAGCAGACATCAATAGAGACATTAGGAAATCAGGCAAAGTATAACGTGATAGGATTAGACATTTTCAACAGGGTTGAGGTTGAATACATAATCTTAAGAAGAAACCAAATTGTAGTCACCAATAAGATTGACATTTGAGAGCATTAGGCAACCTGGACATGGATATATTTAGTAATCCATGTTCACATTCCATTGAGGCTTTGGTACAATCATAAGGGTGATCTTCGCATTTTGTGTCCAAAATATTACTGTGATAATATGTATATGAAGATCAGGTGACATGAGTATTTCTTCCACCATTTCTGGGGGAAATATTTTGAAAAGATAAAAATTAGTACTGGGGATACTAATCGGCTTACCCTGTGTTGATGAATATAGAGATGATGCATTAATAGACCATACTGTGAATAAATTATATGACTGGTTCCAAATTTAAATAATGGATTGTACTGATATCTGAAAAAATAGAGGAAATCATTTATTGATATACATACATTCATTCCAACCACTTATATATCTAATGGTTATATTAGGGTTACCATTTACCATAAATAGTGTGTGAGTTTTGCTTCAAAAATGATTATGGAATCGAAAATAATGTCTTTAGAAAGAAGTCTAGTGAAAAGACCAGTCAAGAAACATGGAGAAATATAAGTGTTCTGAAGGAGGAAGTGATTGAAAGTGAACCAAATGTTTATAAATTTGTGAACTTGTGAATGAAAGGATATAATTTATGATGTCTATAAACTGAAGAAATAATAACGTACCAGGTTTGATTAAAATGAACTTTAATAAACACATCATATCCAATAGGAATCTACTTGCATTGATGTTAAACTTGGTCAGTTACTGTAGAAATATTAGGATTTGTAAGCACCCTTCCCTGAAGTTAGTTTTCAGTACTAGGAAACAAATATTTATTTCAGTGGATGTATATTTCTGAGAATAAACTTTTTAAAAGTTGATTATAAATCCACATATATGAATATGAATGAATTCAGGCGGTGTATAAGAAGACACATATATTTCATATTTTGGTAAATCTGGAGAATATATATATATATATATATATATATATATATATATATATATATATATATAGTATATATAGACACACAAACACACACATTATAATGTAGCAATATATATGCCAATTGAAATTCATCATGAAAAATAACTCATCCGCATATCCCAAAATATTCATTTTACTGAACATGAATATGTGTATACTGTTGTTCATCTAGGAAGCTCACCCATGGGTTGAAGTTTCAGTTAAAACAGCGTTTAGGATGAGTGATCTCTTCTCACAATTTGTATCTGCCAAGTCAGCCACCTCACAAGAATGTATATGTGAAACCAGGTAGTATTCTATTTGTGCATATAAAAATACATTTGCTTAATAGGCTACAGAGAAAGGGAGACAGGAATTCACATTTTTCTTAACTTTAAAAACACATAGAAAATTATTTCAACAAATAATTGACTAGATTTATAACTCCTACCTTATATCATGCAAAAGGTAATTCCAACTATACACCATGCTTCTTCTGAAATGCTTGTATTTCTATTCTGTTTGGGTTATTTTTCTCCATTATATTAGGATTAGTAGTCAGAGTTTAGTAGGGTATGGGTTAGTGTCAGGGATTCAGTATTTCAAACAGAAAATTGGAAAATGAATCCAATGTGTATGCAAATATGTGCTACAAAACAATCTTCCCTCTCTCATCCAGAACAATGACTTGACATTCCCTTTGCCCCAAGTAAGTCAGAATTAGAGGAGAAGAGTTAGAAAATCTGTGAATATATATTTAGAATGGAAAATGCTCAGGAGTTCACAACCTTGGAGTTGATAGAGCAGTTTCCAAAAGTAAGTGACATGGTAAACACTCCACAAACATGGAGATCTGCTGGCCTAAACACTTCTTGAGAAATTGCCTCTGAGCTTGGGCACTTGAAATATATGTTGTTTTCAGGAGCTTTAACTTCCGATGTAGTGAGACCATCAAAGCTAGGTCTGCATCTATGTGACCAGGAGGACATGGTTTCTTATTTTCCAATGAACATGAGGCAGCAGTGCTAAATTCTCTCTTTGTAGCTAAATTGTGGCCACGGGGGCTAAGTGTCAACCCATGTGGACTGTGAAGCCATTTGGTCATCCTCGACTTTTCATTGTGTTTCTTGCTGCTGCACTGGGAGTTTGGTATTTGCTTCACGAAATACAAGGAGTTCAAGTGGGACACAGTGCTGGAGGGAGTTCTGTCACGTGTGGTGGGTCATTGTCTGCATGAGAATGCACCAACTAGGCTTCTATCCCACATAGCTTGCCCCTTGACCATAGCAACCTGATTCTAAACATTGCCGTGAAAAATCTCCATATAACAAGATGCCTTTATATAGAAGGGTCTGCTGGCTGCACCGTGTCTGTGTCAAGGCATTTGAAAGTCAATGGCAGATCCACAGGCCCCACCACAGATGTTTTATCACACACCTGCACACCACTGCTCTAGGCCCACTACACATCAGGCTCCAACTTACTGGCATCTCTGTTCTACACCATTTTCATGATACCTAGTCAATCAAGGCACTGTCTGGTATACTCATGATCAGCAACAGGACATCCAAAGGTTCTCCAGTGCCACCTGGTCATGAGAATTTCTAAAAATTCATGGTATTTATCTAACTATTTTTCACAGATGAATTTGTTGGTACTGTGGGTTTCAATTCATTCAGGATCCATTAAATGTTGAGGAAGCTCATTTTAATGAAGGATCTGGAGATCTCTCACAGGCAAGGCTTCCCAAAGAGTGGCCAAATTGTCACATGAAGCCAGGCCCATTGAGGTCTCCAATGTGAGGTCCATGTGTGTTTTGACTCTCAACGATGGCTGCCAGGTCTTTCAGAATAAAACCTGTGATATCCTAGCTGAGATTCCCAGTGCTCTCTGGAAAGCCTCTCTGGGCCAAGATCTCAGTTTCCAAGGGCGACTCTCATGCGTGGCCTCCTGAAATCCCAACAGCATTCATGGCAATACTTCTCTGAAGTCAGTTCCAAATCTCATTCTCTAAGGGGAATCACACCAGAGTTCAAGCCCAGGTGGACCCAGTCATCTCTTCCAACTACCAAACAAATGACCAAAATTAAAACCAAAACACTCCCACATGGCCCTCATCTTCTTCCATATAAACACACATCATAACCTCTGGATGGAGTTTTCCATGAGGGGCACATCCAAACCAGTGCCCAAAATAAGCTCCCTTGCCCCTCATTTGCCTAACATCAGGGTTGATTGGACATGCTTCCTGTGAACCAGCAGTGATCAAATAGGCCTGCCGTAAATGTTCCACTTCTCCACTTTGAGGCCTTCTTACTGTGGGGTTTAGATTCTTTTTTTTCTAAATTTTTTTGGAAATTTAATTGGAAAGTTAAAAAAATTGTTTTGCAGAATATTAAATTTCTAATGGCAAAGCCTTCACCTTGTTTGTGAAGGAAACCTTGATGCCTTGCCAATCTGGTTATATGGAGACACTCAAAATTTTCTGTTACATACTACATGGATGAATGGCTAAAGCACATAGTTTTTTAAAACTGAAAGGCAGATACCAGCAAGTAAGATAACAAATAAAAGACAATTTTATTAAAAAATAAAGTTGTTATATGACTCAAATATTGGAAATTCAATTCTTTTTTTTTTGGTTGTTCAAAACATTATAAAGCTCATGATATATCATCTTTCATACATTTGACTTAATTGCGTTATGAACTCCCATTTTTACCCCAAATACAAATCGCAGAATCACATCAGTTACACACTCACGTTTTTACATAATAGCATACTAGTTATTGTTGAATTCTGCTACCTTTCCTATCCCCTACTATTCCCCCTCCCCTCCCATCTTCCCTCTCTACCTCATCTGCTGTTGTTTAATTCTCTCCCTTGTTTTCCCCTCTTTAGCCTCACAACCTCTTATATGTAATTTTGTGTAACATTGAGTAGTCTCCTACCATTTCCATATAATTTTCCTTCTCTCTCCCTTTCCCTCCCCCCACTCATCTCTGTTTAGTTTTAATATTTTTCTCATGTTCTTCCTCCCTGTTCTGTTCTTATTTGCTCTCTCTATATAAAAGGAAACATTTGGCATTTGTTTTTTTAAGGATTGGATAGCTTCGCTTAGCATAGTCTATTCTAATGCCATTCATTTCCCTGCAAATTCTATGATTTTGTCATTTTCAGTGCTGTGCAATACTCCATTGTGTATAGATGCCACATTTTTATTATCCATTCGTCTGTTGAAGGGCATCTACTTTGGTTCCACAGTCTAGTTATTGTGAATTGTGCCGCTATGATCGTCGATGTGGCAGTATCCTTATACTGCTCTCTATTAAGATCCTCAGGGAAGAGTCTGAGAAGGGCGATATCTCGGTCAAATGGTGGTTCCATTCCCAGCTTTCCCAGGAATCTCCATACTGCTTTCCATATTGGACTCTCCAATTTGCAGGCCCACAAGCAGTGTACAAGTGTACCCTTTACCCCACATTCTCACCAACACTTATTGTTGTTCGACTTCATAATGGCTGCCAATCTTACTGGAGTGAGATGGTATCTTAGGGTGGTTTTGATTGCATTTCTCTGACTGCTACAGATGGTGAGCATTTTTTCATGTACTTGTTGATTGATTGTATGTCCTCCTCTGTGAAGTGTCTGTTAAGATCCTTGGCCCATTGTTGATTGGGTTATTTGTTATATCATTGTTTAATTGTTTTGAGTTCTTTGTATATTCTAGATATTAGGGCTCTATCTGAAGTGTAAGGGGTAAAAATTTGTTCCCAGGATGTAGGCTCTCTATTTAACTCTCTTATTGTTTCTCTTGCTGAGAAAAAACTTTTTTAGATTAAGTAAGTCCCATTTGTTTATTCTTTTTATGAACTCTTGGGCTATGGGTGTCCTATTAAGGAATTTGGAGCCCAACCCCACAGTATGTACATCGTAGCCAACTTTTTCTTCTATCAGACGCAGTGTCTCTGATTTTATATCTGGCTCCTTGATCCATTTTGAGTTAACTTTTATGCATTGTGAGAGAAAGGGATTCCGTTTCATTTTGTTGCATATGAATTTCCAATTGTCCCTGCACCATTTGTTGAAGATGCTATCCTTCTTACATTGCATGCTTTTAGGCCCCTTTTCAAATATAAGAAAGTTGTAATTTTGTTGATATGTCTCTGTGTCCTCTATTCTGTACCATTGGTCCATCTGCCTGTTTTGATACCAGTACCACACTGTTTTTGTTACTATTGCTTTGTAGTACAGTTTGAACTCTGGATTCACACTTCCTGCTTAGAATTGATTTCGCTATTCTGGGTCTTTTGTTGTTCCATATGAAATTCATGATTACTTTATCTATTTCTACAAGAAATGCCATTGGGTTTTTGATTGGCATTGCATTAAACCTGTAGAGAACTTTGGGTAATATCGCCATTTTGATGATGTTATTTCTGCCTATCCATGTACAGGGCATATTTTTCCATCCTCTAACATCTTCTTCTATCTCTCTCTTTAGGGTTCTGTAGTTTTCATTGTATAAATCTTTCACCTCTTTGGTTAGGTTGATTCGCAAGTTTTTTATTTTCTTTGAGTATACTGTAAATGGAGTGGTTTTCCTCATTTCCATTTCAGAAGTTTTGTTGCTGATATACAGGAATGCCTTTGATTTATGCGTGTTGATTTTATATCCTGCCAATTTGCTGAATTCATTTATTAACTCCAGCAGTTTCTTTGTAGACCCTTTTGGATCTGTTAAATATATTATCATGTCATCCACAAATAGCGATAATTTAAGTTCTTCTTTTCCTATTTTTATGCCTTTAATTTCCTTTGTTTGTATCATTGCTCTGGATAGTATTTCAAGAACTAAATTAAATAGAAGTGGTGATAGAGGGCATCCCTGTCTTGTTGCAAATTTTAGAGGGAATACCTTCAGTTTTTTCTCCATTTAGGATGATGCTAGCCTGAGGTTTAGCATATATATCTATTACCATGTTGAGGTAAGTTCCTGTTATTCCTAGTTTTTATAGAGTTTTAAACAAAAAGGGATGCTGTGCTTTGTAGAATGCTTTTTTTGCATCTATCGAGATGATCATATGGTTCTTCTCTTTAAGTCTATTGATGTGATGGATTACATTTATTGATTTCCGTATATTGAACCAGCCTTGCATCCCTGGGATGAATCCCTCTTGATCATGAAGCACAATTTTTTAAAATGCTTTTGTTTTTTATTTGCCAGGATTTTATTGAGAATTTTTGCATCCAAGTTTATTAGAGATATTGGTCTGTAGTTTTCTTTCTTTGAAGTGTCTTTGTCTGGTTTTGGGATCAGGGTGATGTTGGCCTCATAGAATGAATTTGCAAGAACTCCTTCTTTTTCTATTTTTTGAAATAGCTTGAAAAGTATTGGTATTAATTCATCTTTGAACGTTTTGTAGAACTCTGCTGTATAACCATCTGGTCCAGGGCTTTTTTTGGTTGGTAGTCTTTTGAAGTTTTCTTCTATTTCTTCCTTTGTTATTGGTCTATTGAAATTGTGTGAGTCTTCCGGACTCAAACTTGGCAGATCATATGATATAAGAAATTTATCAATATCTTCATTATCTTCTGTTTTATTGGAATATGGGGTTTCAAAATACTTTCTAATTATCATCTGAATTTCTGTAGTGTCTGTTGTGATGTTGCCTTTTTTATCCCATATGTTAGTAATTTGAGTTCTCTCTCTACTTCTCTTCATTAGCATGGCTAAGGCCCTGTCGATTTAATTTATTTTCAAAGAACCAACTTTTATTTTTTCAATTTTTTTGTTTCAATTTTGTTGATTTCTCCTCTAATTTTAATTATTTCTTGTCTTCTACTACATTTTTTGTTTTGCTTTTTTTTTCTAGGTTTTTGAGATGTAGTGTGAGATCATTTATTTGTTGTTTTTTTCTTTTTTTTTTTTTTGAGGAAAGAATTCCAAGAAATGAATTTCCCTCTTAAAACTGCTTTCATTGTTTTCCATAGAATCCGGTATGTTTTGTCTGTATTGTCATTTGTCTCTAAGAAATTTTTTATCTCCTCCTTTATGTCTTCTGTAACCCATTGATCATTCAGTAACATATTGTTCATTTTCCATGTGATGTAGAATTTTTCCTTCCTTCTTCAATCATTAATTTCAAGTTTCATTCCATTATGATCAGATATGGTGCATGGTATTATCTCCATACTTTTATATTTACTAAGAGTTTCCTTATAGCATAATATATGGTCTATATTTGAGTAGGACCAATGTGCTGCTGAGAAGAACATGTATCCACTTTATGATGTTTGATATATTCTATATATGTTGGTTAAGTCTAGGTTATTGATTGTGCTATTAAGTTCTATAGTTTCTTAATTCAGATTTTCTCTAGAGGATCTGTCCAATGGCGAGAGTTGTGTGCTGAAGTCACCTGTAATTATTGTGTTATAGCCTATATGACTCTTGAAGTTGAGGAGAGTTTGTTTTATGACTTTGCACCACCATTGTTTGATGCATACAAATTGATAATTGTTATGTCTTGTTGGTTAATGGTGCCTTTTAACAGTATATAGTGTCCTTCTTTATCACTTTTGATTAACTTAGGTTTTAAGTTGATTTTAATCGATATGAGTATGGCCACTCCTTCTTGCTTCCGAGGGCCAACAATGGCTACAAAGTCTTTCAGAATAAAATCATGTGATTTCCTGGCTGAGATTCCCATTGCTCTGTGGAAAGCCACCTTGGGCCTAGATCTCAGTTTCAAAGGGTGACATTCATGCGTGGCCTCCTAAAAACCAACACAATTCATTTCAATACTTCTATGAGGTACGTTCCAGAACTCAGGCTCTAAGGGAAATCACACCAGAGTTCAAGCCCAGGTGGACCAAGTCATCTCTTCCAACCCCCACACAAATGACCACAATTAGAACAAAAAAACTCCCACATGGCCCTCATCTTCGTCCATAAAGACCCTCATCAAAAGTTCTGGATGGAAGTTTTCATGAGGGTCGCAACCAAAGACAGTTTCCAGAATAAGCTCCCTTGCCTCTAATTTCCCTAAAGTCAGGGTGGCCTGGACACCCTTCCTGTGAACCAGGAGTGATCAAAAAGGCCTGCCATTAATTCCGCTCTGTTTCTATAATTCGAGGCTTACTGAATGTCAGGTATAGATTTTTTATGTGATTTGGAGTCATGAGAAAACCCAAGCATATCTGCAGAGCATTGAAGAATTCATTTGACAAAAAGGATCCCTATTCTCACTAGAAGAAGGTCAGGAACCTAACAGAGAAAGGCAAGAATCTTCATCCACAATGACTGCTCTTTTTGCCATTTTGGTTTTGAATGCACACATGGGATCTTTCTTTAGATCCATTAGGTGCTGAGAATCTAAGCCACAGCCTCACACAGGGCCAAGAGGCAGATTCAGACAAATCCCTTTCCAAAGCAATTAAGCAAAGAGCCACAGGTGATGTCCATTTATTTCCATTTGAAAATTTTTTCTTCAGGCTTCACAAAGGGGTGGCCTGAGGCAAAGACCTTCCTGACATTCAGGGCAACAGAACCCTTGATTGGTATACTTAGCTTGAATTATGTTCTGCACCGAGGTCTCAGATAAATCGATATACAATGGCATAGGACCGTGTACCTCGGATGATTGAATGTAGAAGAGAACATCCAGTCAAAAAGGGATAGTCTGTAGGATTAGGAAGATAGTCAGTAGGTTTAGGAAGAAGAGTGACTCTAGGAGTTGGACCAAAAGTTCTTTAGCAATAGGGTTTCAGTTAGAGAGTGAATGTAAATGTCAGCACATGTGAAGAGACAGTCACAATGATGAACTGGGAAAAATATGTAGGAAAGCAGATATCAATAGAAAGATTAGGAAATCAGGCAAAGTATAAAGTGAGTGATAGGATTAGACATTTTCAACAGGCTTGAGGTTGAATATATAATCTTAGGAAGAAACAAATATGTAGTAATCAATAGGATTGACATTTGAGAGCATTAGGCACCCTGGACATGGATGTTTTTAGTAATCCATGGTCACTTTCCATTTAGGCTTTGGTACAATCATATGTGTGACCTTTGCATTTTGTGTCCAGAATACTACCGTGATAAATTGTATATGTAGATAAGGTGACATGAGTATTTCTTCCACCATTATGGGGAGTAATATTCTGGAAACTTATAAATTAGTACTGGTGATACAAATAGGTGTACCTTGTGTTGATGATTATTGAGATGTTGCAGGAATAGACCATATTGTGATAAAGTATATAACTAGTTCCAACTTTAAATAATGGATTGAGTTTGCATCTGAAAATATATTGGAAATCTTATATTGATATATATACAATCATTCCAACCAGTTATATATGTAATGGTAATATTAGGGTTACGGTTTATCGTGAAGGGTGAGTATTGCTTCAAAAATGATTATGGAATCAAAAATAATGTGTTTAGAAAGAAGTCTAGTGAAAAGACCAGTAAAGAAACATGGAGGAATACATGTGTTCTTAAGTAGTAAGTAAATGAATGTGAACCAAATGCCTATAATTTTGTGAAGTTGTGGATGAAAAAATATATCCTATGATGTCCATAAACAGATAACATAGTAATATACCAGTGTTGAATAAAAATGAACTTCAAAATACACATCATGTCCCATAGCAATGTACTTGCATTGATGTTAAACTGGGTCAGGTACTGTAGAAATATTAGGATTTGTATGCACCACCTACTGAACTTAGTTTTCAGTAATAGGAAACAAATATGTATTACAGGAATATAAATATTGCTGAAAATAATCTTGTAAAGATTGGATTTTGAACCCACATACATGAATATAAATGAATTTAGGGAGTGTATAATAAGACACATATTTTTCATATTTTTTTAAAATCTGGAGAAAAAAAAATATATATATATTTTTTTTTCCAGATTTAAAAAAAATACACACACACACACACACACACACACACACACATGCACACATACACACACACACACACATTAATATTTAGCAATATATATGCCAATCGAAATTCATCATGAAATATAATTCATCCACATATCCAAAAATATTCATTTTACTGAACATGGATTTATGTATAGTGTTTTTCACTAGGAAGCTCACCCATAGGTTGAATTTTCAGTTCCATCATTATTTAGGGAGAGTCATCTGTTCTCACAATTTTATATTCCAAAGTCAGGGAGCTCAAAAGAATGTCCGTGTGATACCAGGTAGGATATTATATATATGCATAAAAAATACATGTGCTGAATAGGATACAGAGAAAGGGAGACAGGAATTTATATATGTGATAATTTTAAAAAATCATGGAGAAATATTACAATGAAAAGTTGACTAGATTTAAAACACATACTCTTGATAATGCAGAAGGCAAATAGAAGTATACATCATGCTTCCTATGAAAGGCCTGTATTTCTATTCGGTTAGGTTTCTTTCTCTCCATGATATTAGGATTAGTAGTCAGAGTCTAGTAGGGTATGGGTTAGTGTCAGGGATTCAGTATTTCAAATGGAAAAAAAGGAAAATTAATCTAATGTGTATGCAAAAATGTGATACACATAAATCTTCCCTCTCTCATCCAGAACAATGCCTTGACATAACCATCGCTAAAAGTAAGACACAATTAGAGGAGAAGAGTTAGAAAATCTGTGAATTTATGTGGAATGGAAAATGCTCAGGAGTTCACAACACTGGAGGTGGTAGAACAGTTTCCAAAAGTAAGGGAGAGGGTAAACAATCCAGAAACATGGAGCTGTGCTGGCCTAAAGACTTCTTGAGAAACTTCCTCTGAGGTTGGGAACAAGAAATATATGTAATTGTCAGGAGATTTAGCTTCGTTTGTAGTGACACCATGAAATCTGGGTCTGCATCTATGTTACCTGGAGAACATGGTTTCTTATTTTCCAATGATCATGAGGCAGCGGTGCTGAATTCTCTTTGTAGGTAAACTGAGGCCACTGGGCTGAAGTGTCTCCCATGTGGACTGTGAAGCCATTTGGTGATCCTCAACTTTCCAGGGTGTTTCTTACTGCTGCACTGGGAGTTTGGTACTTGCTTCACGAAATACAAGGAGTTCAACTGGGATAAAAATGCTGGAGGAGTTCTGTCATGTGTGGTTGGTCAGGGTCGCGAAGAGAATGTACGAACCAGGCTTCTATCCTACATAGCTTTCCCCTTGACTATAGCAACCTGATTCTGAACATTGCCCTGAAACCTCTCCATATGACAAGATGCCTTTACATATAAAGGTCTGCTGCCTGCACCATGTCAGTCGCAAGTCTTTCAAAGCCAATGGAAGATCCAGGTGGTCCTACCAAAAATATTTATTTACACACCTACAGTCCACTTCTCTATGCTCACTACTCAGCAGGCTCCAAATTACTGGCATCTCTGTTCTACACCATTTTCACGAAACCCAGTCAATCAAGGCACTCTTTGGTACACTCATGATCAGCAACAGGAAATCCAAAGTTTATCCAGTGCCACCTGGTCATGGGAATTTCAGAAATTTCATGATATTAATCTAGTCATATTTCAAAAATGAAGTTAGAGGCACTGTGGGTTTCAATTAATTCAGGAACCATTAAATGGTGAGGAAGCTCATTTCAATGAAAGCTCTGGAGAACACTCACAGAAAAGCCTTCCAAAAGACTGGCAAAAAGGTCACATGAATCCAGACACATTGTGGTCTACAATGTGAGGTCCATATGTGCTTGGACTCTCAACTAGGGCTGCCAAGTCTTCAAGAAGTAAATCATGTGATATCCTGGCTCAGAATCCCCGAGCTCCGTGGAAAGCCATCCTGGGCCTAGATCTCAGTTTCCAAAGGTGATTCTCACGCGTGGCCTAGTAAAATCCCAAGAGAATTCACGGCAATACTTCTCTGAGGTCAGATCCAGAACTCATTCTTTAAGGGGAATCACACCAGAGTTCAAGCCCAGGTGATCCCAGTCATCTCTTCCAACTACCACACAAATTACCACAATTAAAACAAGAACACTCCCATATGGCCCTCATCTTCTTCCATATTGACACTCATCATAATTTGGCTGGATGTTTAAATGAGGGGCGCAGACCAAGACAGTGTCCAAAATAAGCTCCTTTGACCCTCATTTGCCTAAAGTCAAGGTGGCCTGGACACCCATCCTGTGAACCAGGAGTGATCAAATAGGCCTGCCATTAATACCGCTCCAATTCTCCAATTTGAGGCCTACTGACTGTGGGGTTTAGATTCTTTATGTGAATTTTAGTCATGATAAAACCAAACACCTATGGGCTAGCCTCTGCAGGTTTTGAAGAACTCATTTGACCCAAAGGATCCCTATTTTCACTTGATGGATTTCAGGAACCTTACAGAGGAAGTCAAGAGACTTCATCCCAATGACTGCTCTTTTTGCCATTTTTCATTTGGATGCAAACATGGGAACTTTCTTTAGATCCATCAGGTGCTGAGAATCTAAGTCACAGCCACACACAGGGCCAGGGGCCTGATTCAGACACATCCCTTTTCAAAGCACTTAAGAAAAGAGCCACAGGTATGCCCAATCATTTCCATTTGAAAACTGTTTTCTTCAGGCTTCAAAAAGGGGTGGCCAGAGGCAAAGACCTTCCTGACATTCAGGGCAACAGAACAATTGGTAAGCAAAAGGCCCAAAGCAGGGTTTCTCCACTGAAACTTTCCTGGTCACACTGATATCTGAGTTTTCTGAGATGCTCCCCATTACCGACAGCTATCCAGTACATTGTTATGTCACAGAGCTTTGAGGTGGTAAATATCTTGGACACAAAACCATAGGCCTATTCTTGAGATTGGCCGGAATTCAGGAAGAAAACAGGAACTTAGGAAGATAGCAGGTGTTGCACATCAATAAGGCAAGCTACAGTCCATTCATAAATGGGGCAATATGAATGCTGAGAAGCTTTCTACTAGACAAGACACATCCATTCATGAATTCTCTTTTCTAATGTCTACAACCACGGACACAGTGAGATACACAGACAGAGAAACACTCGCCATGTTAAACGACTTACTAGAAACAGTCCACTTCCAAAGAAACAAACTGACTTTCCTACCTATTCTCAGAAAATGAGACAAAACCACAAACCCACAACCACACCCACAAAGGCACCTTCTTCCCCCAAGTAGGTCTTTGACTATCCGGAGTGTCCTCTGACTTGTAGGCCATAATATGTTCCCCCAAAATAGCCTGTCCTGTCTCAGATCTGGTCTCCTTGGCAAACTCTGTGAACTTCTCAGGAGCCAACGGTGAGCCACTACCTGCTTTCTCAAGAAAAGCAACGCTTCCGAGCTTTCCTGCCATTTGTTCTTCTCACGTCTGAAGGTACCAAGAAAGACTGACTGTCCTTGGTAAATTCAAATAAGTGAGACCACAGGGATGGGGACTGGGACTGGCTCTGTGTGCCTGGCTTCCAGGATCCAAAGTTCAGCAAGTTCCATCACCAAGGAAGTGAGGTGAAGTCATTTCCTTCCTGAACTGAATGAGGTCCCTGTCTTGGCAACCACTTTGTCTTAACTGTTGCTTCCAAGGGTCCCATGAGATTGAGGCTGCCCCTACTTCCTGTGACACTTTCACAAGTTAGAATGGTATATCAACCATAGGCACCCAGGAATAGATCTCCACACAGGCCTGTTTTGGTCCATGTTCTCTACATTAAGAAGAGAATCTGATTCAGACACAACCTTTTATCCTGACCGGGTTGTTTGCCATGGAAGATGACTTTTGCTCTCTCAGGTCCTTCATAGCTGCCTACATCTTCTCCAGGGATCATTTCTGCATGGGCCTTTGAGGTTCTCAGCTGGTGGAAGTTTCCCTACATTTCTTTATTTTAAAATCAACTCTTTCCCTGCTCTTCTATAAAGTTAGATTGAGGGAACAGTGTATGATTATGGTTAAAAACATGTTTGATTTGGGTTAGAAATCATTGTGCTGGATGAATAATGGTATTGGGAACTTGCTATGTGTATAAGAATATATAGGTGTAATATATGTATGAAAAAAGAAATCTAAGTATGATTTGAAGGCCAGAAGGGCATTGGGCCCTTGTTTGGGATACGCAGCATTGAATTATGTTCTGCAGAGATGTCTCAGATAAATCGATATACAATGGCATAGGTCCTTGTACCTTGCATGAATTAATGTAGAAGGAACATCCAGTCAAAAAGGGATAGTCGGTAGTGAAAGGTTAATAAAATAGGTACTTGTAATTTCCTGTTTTTCTGTATGCTTAACAAAACACTGTTGAAATCTTGAGAAATGTTTGCTAATCTTGTTCTAGAATGTACTGTTCCCAACTGCCAAACTGCAGAATGTACTGCCTCAGTCGGTGTCACGCGAACCGCCCACTCACCCTTACACATCAGTAAACTTACCTCCCTTCCCTCTCCAAGAAATGTATGTAAGCTCTGCATAAGCTGTTCTCAGAGCTCTCTGATCTATTTATTTAGCTGTGAGCCCCAGCAAGCTGGACCCAAAAAAACCCTTTGCTGTTGCATGAGACAGTCTCTTGGTAGTCTCTTCCTCCGACACTCGCCTGACCTTTACATATTGAGGTTCCACCGAGTTCTGGCAGTGGCAGATGAGAGACCCCCAACGGGCTCCTCTCGGAGCAAGTAAGGCGCCTCTTTCTGGTTTCAGGTGTCATGTTAGGGCTTGGCAAAATTGCTGGCGATGAAGAGCCTGGGGTCTCTCCGACGGTGGCTGAGAGACGTGTCACAGAGACATAGGGCACCTCCCTGGGGGGCCCCGCAGAGGACTCGGAGAATCAAGGAACAATTGCTTCATCGACTCAGTGATATTTTGTTTTAGATTAGGTATTGCCATCCTATCGGATTTTGCCGGCTACGCATTCCTGGTCTCAGTGTTGGACGTCCATTGCCTGTCTTCATGGTCTTGTCTTATCTGTGTCATGTGACTTTGCTTTTACTGTTTGTGTACCTTTCATTATGGGACAGAGCACTTCAATGCCTCTGTCCCTGACCCTTGATCACTGAACCAAAGTCCGCTTAAGGGCTCAGTATCTTTCTTTTTTTAGTAAAACGCTAGACCTGGCAGACTCTCTGTGCCTCAGAATGGCCCATTTTGGAGTCGTATGGCCCCTAGAAATATCTTTCTACTTCCCACTAATTTAAAAAGTCAGAGATATTGTCTTTCAGTCAGGGCCACATAGCCATCCTGATCAACAGCCATATATCTTAACTTTGCCGACCTCTGCAAATCTCCTCCTCCATGGGTGAAGCCTTTCCTTGCCCATGCCTCTGCTCATACTCCTTCCCCCATGATCTCTCAAACCCTCACCTCTTCCACCTCCTCCACCCTCTGTTCTCCCTGAGTCACAAGATTTGACTCTACTGGACTCTTCTTCCCCTCCTTATCCACTGCCCTCGTCCCCTAACACACAACACACTCTAAGTGATTCCCCTGCTTCTGACTAAGCCTCTCTACCATTGGAGGAAGCTAAGCCGGTAATAGGATCTGATAATGGACTGATGTTCATGGCCCAGGTAAGTCAGGGGTTAGCCAGGAACCTGGGGATTAATTGGAAGTTATATTGTGCTTATACACCCCAGAGTTCAGGACAAGTAGAAAGAATGAATAGAACAATTAAAGAGACCTTAACGAAATTAAGCTTAGAGACCAGCATAAAAGATTGGACTATGCTCCTGACTTATGCAATGTTTCATGCAAGAAAAAATCCTTCTGTTTCTTTGAGTAGCCTTACCCCCTGAGAAATTCTCTATGGTGGCCCTCGTCCAGTAAGGGTCCTAAGCCCAACTGTAAGACCTAAGGATCCATTTCACACCCTCTTGGTTGACAGACTTAAAGCTCTTGAAAGAACTCAGTGATACCTGTGAAAATAGCTGGCCACTGCCTACCAAACTGTGTACCAGGGGATTCCACATCCATATCAAATAAGAGACTTCATGTATGTAAGATGACATCAGGTGTCATCCCTGAAACCCTGCTGAAAAGACCATACCAGGTGCTACTTATAACACCTACAGTGGTAAAGGTATACAGAATCACTTCCTGGATCCATGCCTCTCATCTCAAGCCTGCTCCTTGTCCAGAATCTTTCTGGAAACTGGAAAAGACTGGTAACAGTTTCAAATTGTGTATTCGCCATGTGGATAAAGTTATATACTCTCCCCTTGGCCACAAGTAGTCCTAACCCTCATCAGCCTGTTAAGCAGCGATGGCTGATCACAAATCCTACTGGAAAAGAGTATAATCTATCTCGCATACAGCCCCCTTAGGGACCTGGTGGCCATCTCTCCACCCAGACATTTGTCAGCTGGCCATAGGTCTTTTTTATTGGGATATCCCTGATGAAGAAAATCCCACTAAAATACCATTAAATCCCTTCCGTACCATAGATAATGGAAACAAACATTATGGATGTAGGGACACGCGAGCCAGATGCGGTTGGCTAGCCTAGATTACTATGTTTGCCCGGCAAACTATCAAAGCCACAAACAGTAACGGCTGTGTGGGGGAAAAGCCGACTTCTTCTGTATTTCATGGACATGTGATCATACAGGGGCTGCCTGATGGAACCCCAATACTTCATCAAATTCAGTACACAGCATTGGCCATATTACCAAGTAGAAAACAGAAAAAGGATGGCCCCCAGAGAGGTCTCTAGATCCTCAAATTTTGCGTGACCTTTTTAACTTCTGCAAGTGCTCAAAAGGGTGAAAGGAGATTCCCCTATGTGGAAGCCTTTTCCCTCCTTCACTCACATCCTGAACTATGCTTCTCCAATAGATTTTTATCCTCAGCCTTCTGCTCCAGACTCTCTGCTGTCACTCCCACCTCAGCAACCTGATTTCTCCCCTCCAATTACTAGATCAGAAACCCAAACCTTCACCAGTTCTCAGACAATTGCCCACTAGTGAGGTAGCAGGTACTGAGGTACCCCTCCACCGACTCATTCCTCTCTTCTCCTGTCAGTGCCCTCACCGGGTCCCACCAGGTCCTCTTTCCAGGTAACCCAAAGCTCAAACGAGCTGAGGAGAGCTCTCAGACCCTTATCCAAGATGTAATATAAATGGCCATTAAAGTTGCTTTGTCATCACTGAAAACAGGTTACTAAAATTTAAAGTCCCTCACAGAATTTTGGGATACTCACTCCCGTTTTCTGCTCTGCTCTACCTGTTCTACTGCTGAAGTTTTGTTGCTAGGAAATTCCCAAACCCCTTTCCAATTATTCTTTTACATCTCTCTTTTTCCTCATTCTCAGATCCTCAGAGCTTCTCTCAGCCCCACCTTCCCCGTATTCCCCCTCTGTACCAGGCCCACAGAAAAGTCTTAAATGTCCTTCTCCAGAAGTCTTCATCATGGCTGAATTTAGAGCTTTCAGCATAGAGTTTCTATAAAGAGTTCAATGTAGATAAACTTTCTCTTTTTGTATTGCCCTGTTCTACTTGGCCACTGGCTAAAAAACTCAGTACTTCTAAGCTAGACAACCCCTAACTTGTTTTTCACAAAATATGTGAACAAGGCCTCTGGCCTTCAGCTGGGGCTTCACAGAAATGGCTACATTTCTAAGATAAAGAAATTACCAAATGGGCTCCGTTGTAACAGCTGGCAGGGGGAAAATAAGAAAGGGAATAAAAAGCTCTCCCCCTCCCATGTGTCCTTGAAAATTTAACTTGCCCAGAACAGAGGAAAAATCAGAAACAAATACTGCTTTTTTGAACTTCTGCAGACTGTAAACTTCTGAGCCCCATCCTTATATGCTGGGTACAAAATTCTGAAACTACCTAAACTTGAGTTTCAGGGGATTAATTGATTACAACAGAAGCAATGCCTCTGAATCCGGTTGCAACAAAATAGGACTGTTTCCCTGTCTTCAGTGCTATCTTAGGTGCCTTGCCTTGTCTGTCCCTACAACAGCATAATTCTATATACTTAAACATTGTTTATGTTTTCATGAAATGGTCAACAGATGGGATTAATTTTGAAATGGTGCAGATGTTTCCCAGAGTGCTCTATCATGATGCAGGTTCGTTTGAAGATCAAATGGGCGGGGCATACAACCGGTTCCACTGGGAACATGTATCGCTCACTTTAGCCATCCTATTATGAATAGGAGTTGCTGCACGGGTGGGCACAGGAGCCACTGCCATTGTCCATGGGACACAACAAATGACCCAATTAGAAGCAGTAATAGAGCAAAACTAAGATATTAGAAACCCCATCAGAGCTTTGCATGAATCTTTAACCTCTCTCTCTGAAGTTGTTTTACAGAACAGTTGAGGGTTGGACCTCCTCTTTATTAGAGAAGGGGGCCTTTGTGATGCATTGAGGGAAGAATGTTGTTTTTATGCTGACCATACTGGAGTTGTAATAAAATCTATGAGTAAATTTAAAAGACACCTTGAAGAGCATCAACAAGAGAGAGAGGCCCAAAAAGGGTGGCTTGAGTCTTGGTTCACACACTCCTCCTGGTTAACTACGTTTTTATCAACCTGGCAGGTCCAATAATAATCCTCATATTATTGCTAACTATAAAACCCTGTTTGCTCAACCGTGTAATTTCTTTTCTCCAGGCTCAAATTGGACGAGTTAAACTTATGGTAATACCCCACTAGCAGACATAGAATGTGACACCCTCCAATGATCATTTTTATGATTAAAAGTAGCCAGAAGAAGAAGTGGGGAATTAAAGGTTAATAAAATAG
This sequence comes from Callospermophilus lateralis, assembly GCF_048772815.1. Lineage (NCBI taxonomy): Eukaryota > Metazoa > Chordata > Mammalia > Rodentia > Sciuridae > Callospermophilus > Callospermophilus lateralis. The sequence continues at coordinate 92,527 of NW_027513282.1, forward strand.
GTACTTGTCACTTCTTGTTTTTCTGTATGCATAACAAAACACTGTTGAAATTTGAGAAATGCTTCCAAATCTTGTTCCCAGAATGTTCTGTCCCCAAATGCACAACTGCAGAATGTACTCCCTCACCCAGTTGCACGCAAACCACCCACTCGCCCTGACCCATCAATAAAATTCCCTCCCTGCCCTCTCCAGGGAAAGTATATAAGCTCTACTTAAGCTATTCTCAGGGCTATCTGCTCGATTCAAGTGATCTCTGAGCCCCAGCATGCTGGACACCCAAAAAACCCTTTGATGTTGCATGAGATAGTCTGTTGGTTGTCTCCTCCTCTGAAGCTCGCCCCACATTTACTTGGATGATTGAATGTAGAAGAGAACATCCAGTCAAAAAGGGATAGTCTATAGCATTAGGAAGATAGTACTTTTAGGAAGAAGGGTGAGTATAGGAATTGGACAAAAATTTCTTTAGCAATAGGGTTTCGATTAGAGAGTGAATGTAAATGTCAGCACAGGTGAAGAGTCAGTCACAATGATGAACTGGGGAAAATATGTAGGAAAGCAGATATCAATAGAGACATTACGAAAACAGGCAAAGTATAAAGTGAGTGATAGGATTAGTTATTTTGAACAGGGTTGAGTTTACATATATAATCTTAGGAAGAAACAAATATGTAGTCACAAATAGGATTGACATTTGAGATCATTAGGCAAATTTCAGGTGGATGAATATTTCTCAGAATAATCTTGTGAATAGTTGATTATAAATTAACATACATAAACATGAATGAATTTAGGGAGTGTATAGAAGACACATATATTTCATATTTTGAAAAATCTGGAGAGTATATATATATATATATATATATATATATATATATATATATATATACAAAACACACACACAGACAAAAAAGTAGCAATATAGATGTCAATCAAAATTCATTATAAAATATACATCATCCAGAGATCTAAAAATATTAATTTTACTGAACATGGATTTATGTATAATGCTGTTCAACTAGCAAGCTCACCCATAGGTTGAATATCCAATTCCAACAAGTTTAGTAGGAGTGATCTCTTCTAACAATTTGTATCTGCCAAGTCAGCCACCTCACAAGAATGTACGTGTGGTACCAGGTAGGAATCTATATGTGCATATAAGAATACAGAGAAAGGGAGACAGGAATTCACATATTTGTTAACCTTAAAAATACATGGACAACTATTTCAACAACAAATCGACTAGATTCATAACTCCAACTCTGTATCATGCAAAAGGCAAGTCCAACAATACACCAGGCCTACTCTGAACTGCTTGTATTTCTATTCTATTTGGGTTAGTTTTCTCCATCATATTAGAATTAGTAGTCAGAGTCTGGTCGGGTATGGGTTAGAGTCAGGGATTCAGTATTTTGAATGGAAAATAGAAAACTGAATCCAATGTTTATGCAAATATATGCTACAGAAAATTCTTCCCACTCTCCTCCAGAACAATGCCTTGACATTACCTTCGCCCCAAGTAAGACACAATTAGAAGAGAAGAGTTAGAAAATCTGTGAATACCTATCAGGAATGGAAAATGCTCCAGATTTCACATCTTTGGAGGCGGTAGAGGAGTTTCTAAAAGTAAGGGACAGGGTAAACACTCCACAAATATGGAGCTCTGCTGGCCTAAAGACTTTTGAGAATCTGCCTTTAAGGTTGGGCACTTAAGATATATGTTGTTTTCAGGAGCTTTAGCTTTATTTGTAGTGAGACAATCAAAGCTCGATCTGCATCTATGTGACCTGGAGGACATGGTTATTTATTTTTCAATAAAAATGAGGCAGCAGTGCTGAATTCTCTCTTTGTAGGTAAACTGTGGCCACTGAGGGCTAAGTGTCTCCCCGTGTGGATTGTGAAACAACTTGGTCATCCTCCAATTATCGTGGTGTTTCTTGCTGCTGCACTGGGAGTTTGGTATTTGCTTCATTAAATACAACGAGTTCAAATGGGAAACAGTGCTGAAGGGAGTTCCGTCAGCTGTGGTGTGCAGGGTCTCCAGGAGAATGCACCAACCAGGGTTCTATCCCACGTAGCTTGCCCCCTTAACAATAGCAACATGATTCTGAACATTGCCCTAAAACCTCTGCATATAAAAATATGCCTTTACGTATATGGGTCTGATGGCTGCACCATGTCAGTCTCAAGCCATTTGGAAGCCAATGGAAGATCCACATGGCCCCACCACAGATGTTTTATCACTCACTTGCATAACACTTCTCTAGGCCCACTACTCACCAGGCTCCTACTTACTAGCATCTCTGTTCTACACCATTTTCATGAAACCCAATCAATCAAGGCCCTGTCTGGTATATTCATGATCATCAACAGGACATCAAAGGTTCTCCAGTGACATCTGGTCATGGGAATTTTAAAAATTTCATGGTAATTATGTAGCAATTTTTCATGGATGAAGTTGCAGGCACTGTGGGTTTCAATTCATTCAGGAACCCTTAAAGGGTTAGGAAACTAATTTCAGGCAAAGCTCTGGAGTACTCTCACATGCAAGGCTACCCAATGAGTGGCCAAAAAGTCACATGAAGCGAGGCCAATTGAGGTCTATAAAGCGAGGTCCATGTGGGTTTTGAATCTCTATAATGCATGCCAAGTCTTTCAGAATAAAATCATGTAATATCCTGGCTGAGATTCCCAGTGTTCTGTGGAAAGCCAACCTGTGCCTAGATCTCAGGTTCCGATGGCAACTTCATGCCTGGCCTCCTAAAATCCCAACACAATTCATGGCAATACTTCTCTCAGGTCAGTTCCAGAACTCAGTCTATAAGGAGAATCACACCAGAGTTCAAGTCCAGGTGGACCCAGACAACTCTTCCAACCGCTACTCAAATGAAAACAATTAAAACCAGAAAACTCCCTCATGGCTCTATTCTTCTTCCATATAGACACTAATCATAACCTCTTCCTGGAGTTTTCCATGAGTTGTGCAGCCCAAAAAAATGTCCAAAATAAGCTTCTTGCACCTCTTTTGCCTAACTTCAGCGTGGCCTGGGCACCCTTCCTGTGAACCTGGAGTGATCAAATAGGCCTGCCCTTAATACTGCTCCGCTTATCCAATTTGAGGCTCTCTGACTGTGGGGTCTAGATTCTTTATGTGAATTGGAGTCATGAGAAAAGCCAAGACAGTGTCCAAAATCAGCTCGCTTTTTCCTCATTTGCCTAAAGTCAGGGTGGCCTGGACCCCATTTCTGTGAACCAGGAGTGATCAAATAAGCCTGCCGTTAATACTTCTGTGTTTCTCCCATTTGAGGCCTACTGATTTCAGGTATCAATTTCTTATGTGATTTGGAGTTACTTGAAAACCCAAGCACCTCTGCAGGGAATTGAAGAACTCATTTGACCCAAAGAATCCCTATTCTCACTTGATGGAGTTCAGGAACCTAACAGAGGAAGGCAAGAGACTTCATCCATAATGAATGATTTTTTTGCCATTATGGTTTTGGATGCACACATGGGATCATTCTTTAGATGCATCAGGTGCTGAAAATCTAACTCAAAGCCACACACATGGCCAAGAGACTAATTCAGACACATCCCTTCCCAAAGCAATTAAGCAAAGAGCCACAGGTGATGCCATTCATTTCCATTTGAAAACTGTTTACTTCAGGCTTCACAAAGGGGTGGATTGAGGCAAAGAACTTCCTGACATTCAGTGAAAAACAACAATAAGTAAGCAAAAGGCCCAAAGCAGGGTTTCTCCACTGAGACTTTCCTGGTCACACTGATATCTGAGTTTTCTGAGATGCTCGCAATTCTCTTCAGCTATCCAGTACATGGCCATGTCACAGAGTTGGAGGTGGTACATATTTTGAACACAAATCCATGAGCCTATTCTAGAGAGTGGACAGAATTCAGGAAGAAAACAGCAACTTAGAAAGATAGCAGGTGTTGCACATCGACAAGACAAGCTGCACTCCATTCATACATTGGGCAGGTTGAAATATGGGAAGATTTACACTTGACAGGACACATCCATTAATGCATTCTCTTTTCCAGTGTCTACAACAATGGACACAGTGGGATACACAGACATAGAAACACTCACCTTGTGAAACAACTTACTAGAAACTGTCCACTCCAAACCAAACCGCCTTTCCCATCTATTCTCAGAACATGAGACAAAACAATAAACCCACACACACTCCCACAAAGGCACCTCCTTCACCCAAGTAGGTCTGTGACTATCCAGAGTGTCCTCTGACTGGTGGGCCATACTATGTTCCCCTGAAATGGTCTGTCTTCTCTCAGATCTGGTTTCCTTGGCCAACTCTGTGCAGTTGTCAGGAGCCAGTGGTGAACCACTATCTGCTTTCTCAGGAAAGGTCCATCTTCAGATCTTTCCTGGCATTTGGCCATCCTCACATCATTAGGTACCAAGAAAACTGACTGTGTCCTTGGTAAATCCAAACAAGTGAGCCCACTGGGACTGGGACTGGGACTGCCTCTTGGTGCCTGGCTTTTTGGATACCAAGTTCAGACAGTTCCATCACCAAGGAAATGAGGTATGTCACTTTCTTTGGAACTGAATGAGGTCACTGCCTTGGCAACGACTTTGTCCTAACACTTGCTTCCAAAGGTCCCATGAGATGGAGCCTTCCCCTACTTCCCGTGACACTTTCACAAGGTAGTATGGTATATCAACCATTGGCACCCAGGAACAGCTCTCCACACAGGCCTGGTTTGGTCCATCTTCTCTACAATAAGAAGAGAGAGGCTGATTCATACATATCCCTTCATCCTGACCAGGTTGTTTGCCATGGAAGATGACTTTTGCTCTCTCAGGTCCTTCATACCTGCCTACAACTTCTCCAGGTATCATTTCTGCATGGACCTTTGAAGTTCTCAGCAGGTGGAAGGTCCCCAAGTTTCCTGTATTGTAAAAACCACTCTGTCCCTGCTCTTCTGTAAAATGAGATTGAGGGAACAGAGTATGTTTAGGGTTAATAACAGGTTTGATTTGGGTTACGAATCATTCTGTGCAATGAATAATGCTATTGGGAACCTGCGATATTTACAAGAATATAGAGGTGAAATATAAGTATGAAAACAGAAATCTAGGTATGATTTGAAGCCCAGAAGGACATTGGGCCCTTGATTGGGATACTTAGCTTTGAATTATGCTCTGCAAAATTGTCTCAGATAATTCGATATACAATGGCATAGGACATTTTATTGAATGTAGAAGAGAACATCCAGTCAAAAAGGGATAGTCGGTAGGATTAGGAAGATAGTCGGTAGGTTTAGAAAGAAGAGTGAGTATAGGATTTGGACCAAAAGTTCTTTAGCAATAGGGTTTCGATTATAGAGTGAATGTAAATGTCAGCACATATGAAGTGTCAGTCACTAGGATCAACTTGGGAAAATTTGTTGAAAAGCAGATATCAATAGAAACATTATGAAATCAGGCAAAGTATAAAGTGAGTGATAGGATTAGACATTTCCAACAGGGTTGAGTTTGAATATATAAATTAGGAAGAAACAAATATGTAGTCACCAATAGGATTGACAATTGACAGCATTAGGCAACCTGGACATGGATGTTTTTAGTAATTCATGTACACTTTACATTTAGGCTTTGGTACAATCATAAATGTGACCTTTACATTTTTTTGTCCAGAATATTACTTTGATAAAATGTATATGTACATCAGGTGACATGAGTATGTCTTCCACCATTTCTGCAAGCAATATATTGAAGATGTAAAATTACAATCGGGGGTACAAAGAGGTGTACCCTGTGTCTATGAATATAGAGATAAAGAATGAATAGACCGTAATGTGAATGAATAATATAACTTTTTTCAACTTTAAAAAATGAATTGATCTAATATCTGAAAAATCACAGGAAATCGTATATTGATATACAATCATTCATTCCAAGCAGTTATACATCTAATGGTAATATTCGTGTTTTGGTTTATCATGAAGAGTGTGTGAGTTTTGCTTCAAAAGTGACTATGGAAATAATGTGTTTGGAAAGAAGACTCATGAAAATACCAGTAAAGAAACCCTGACAATACATGTGTTCTGAAGCAAAAAGTGATTAAATTTGAAACAAATGCCTACAAATTTGTGAACTTGTGGATGAAATGTATATCCTATGATGTGCAAAAACTGAAGAAATAATAATGTAAAAGTGTCGAATACAAATGAATAAAGAATTACATATCATGTCCCATTGGAATCTACTTGCATTGATGTTAGACTGGGTCAGTTACTGTAGAATAATTAGGATTTGTATGCATCATTCCCTGAAGTTAGTTTTCAGTACTAGGAAACAAATATGTATTTCAGGTGGATGAATATTTCTGAGAATAATCTTGTGAAAAGTTGATTAAAAATCCACATACATGAACATAAATGAATTTAGAGAGTATATATTAGACACATATATTTCATATTTTGAAAAATCTGGAGAGTGTACACACACACACACACACACACACACACACACAAAACACTCACAGACATTAAAAAGTAGCAATATAAATGCCAATCGAAATTCATCAGTAAATATATATCATCCACAGATGCAAAAATATTTATTTTACTGAACATGAGTTTACGTATAATGTTGTTCTACTAGGACGCTCCCTATAGGTTGAATTTTCAGTTCCAACAGCATTTAGGAGGAGTGATCTCTTCTCACAATTTGTATCTGCCAAGTCAGCCACCTCACAAAGATGTACATGTGATACCTGGTAGGATTCTATATACGCATATAAATATACAAGTGTGAATAGGCTAAAGAGAAAGGGAAACATGAATTCTCATATTTGTTAACTTTAAAAACACATGGAGATCTTTTTCTATTAAACATTGACTAGATTTATAACTCCTACCTTGTATAATGCAAAATGCAAGTCCAACTATACAACATGCCTCCAATGAACTGCTTGTATTTCTATAGGTTTGTGTTATTTTTCTCTATCATATTAGGATGAGTTGTCTGAGTCTAGTATGTATGGGTTAGTGTCAGGGATTCAGTGTTTCAAAAGGAAAATTGGAAATTGAATCCAATTTGTATGCAAATATATGCTGCACAAATATCCTCCCACTCTCATCCAGAACAATGCCTTGAAATTACCTTCACCCCAAGTAAGACACAGTTAGAGGAGAATAGATAGAAAATCAGTGAATACATATCTGGAATGGAAAATGCTCAGGAGTTCACAACCTTGGAGGTTGTAGAGGAGTTTCCAAATGTAAGGGACAGGGTAAACACTCCACAAACATGGAGCTCTGCTGGCCTAAAAACTTTTAGAGCAACTGCCTCTGAGTTTGGGAACGTGAAAAATATGTTGTTGTCAGGAGAATTGGCTTCCTTTGTAGTGAGACCATCAAACTGGGTCTGCCTCTATGTGACGTGGAGGACATGGTATCTTATTTTCCAATGAACATGAGGTAGCAGTGTTGATTTTCTTCTTTTTAGGTAAACTGTAGCCTCTGGGGGCTAAGTGTCTCCCCGTTGGACTGTGAAGCCATTTTGTCCTCCTCCACTTTTTGTGGGGTTTTTGCTGCTGAACTGGGAGTTTGGTATTTGCTTCATGAAATTCAAGGAGTTCAACTGAGACACAGTGCTGGAGGGAGTTCTGTCATGTGTGGTGGTTCAGAGTCTGCAGAAGAACACACCAACCACGCTTCTATCCCTCAAAGCTTGCCACATTGCATCCTTGTCCATAGCAACCTGATTCTGAACATTGCCCTGAATCCTCTCCATATAACAAGATGCCTTTAATTACAAGGGTCTGCTGGCTGCTTCATGTAATCCACAAGCCATTTGGAAGTCAATGGAAGATCCACATTGCTCCAACACAGATGTTTTATCACACTCCTGCCCACCACAGCTCTAGGCCCACTTCTCAGCATGCTGCAACTTTCTGGCACCTCTGTTCTACACAATTTTCATAAAACCCAGTCAAGCAAGGCACTGTCTGGTACATCCATGATCAGCAACAGGACATCCAAAGATTCTCCAGTGCCACCTGGTCATGGGAATTTCAAAAATTTTCAAAAATTTCATGGTATTCATTTAGACATTTTTCAAGGATGAAGTTGGAGGCACTGTGGGTTTCAATTCATTCAGGAACCAGTAAATGGTGAGCAAGATTATTTCAATGAAAGCTCTGGAGAACCCTCACAGGCAAGGTTTCCCAAAGAATGGCCAAAAGGTCACATTAAGCCAGGCCCATTAAGGTCTAAAATATGAGGTCCATGTGTGTTTTCACTCTCAACTATGGCTGCCAAGTCTTTCGAATGAAATCATGTGTTATCTTGGCTGAAATTCCCAGTGCTCTGTGGAAAGCCACTCTGGGGCTAGATCTCATACATCGCCTCTTAAATCACAACACAATACATGGCAATACTTCTCTGAGATCAGTTCCTGAACTCAGTCTATAAGGGGAATCACACCAGAGTTCAAGCCCAGGTAGACCTTGTTATGTCTTCCAAGTGTCACACAAATATCCACAATTAAATCCAAAACACTTCCACATGGCACTCATCTTCTTCCATTTACACAATCATCATAATCTCTGGCTGGAGGTTTCCATGAGGGGTGCAGCCCAAGACAGTGTCCAATATAACCTCCCTTGCCCCTCATTTGCCTAAAATAAGGGTGGCCAGGACATCCTTCCAGTGAACCAAGAGTGATCAAATAGGCCTGCCATTAATATGGCACTGCTTCTCCAATTTGAGGCCTACTGACTGTGTGTTTTAGATTCTTTATGTGAATTGGAGTCTTGAGAAAAACCAAGCACTTATGGGCTAGCCTCTGCAGGGTTTTGAGGAACACATTTGAACCAAATTATCACTATTCTCACATGATGGATGACAGGAACCTTACAGAGGAATGCGAGAGACTTCATCCACACTGACTGCTCTTTTGTCCATTTTGGTTTTGGATGCACACATGGGATCCTTCTTTAGATCCATCAGGTGCTGAGAATCTAAGCCACAGTCTCACACAGGGCCAAAAGGCTGATTCAGACACATCCCTTTCCAAAGCAATTAAGCAAAGAGCCACAGGTGATGCCCTTTCATTTCCATTTGAAAACTGTTTCTTTAGGCTCTACAATGGTGTGGCCTGAGGCAAAGACCTTCCTGACATTCAGGGCAACAGAACAATTGGTGAGCAAAAGGCCCAAAGCAGGGTTTCTTCACTTAGAATTTCCTGGTCAAACTAATATCTGAGTTTTCTGAGATGCTCCCATTTCTTTCAGCTATCCAGTACATGGCCATGTCACAGAGCTTGGAGGTGGTACATATTTTGGACAAAAAACCATGAGCCTATTCTGGAGAGTGGCCAGAATTCAGGAAGAAAACCGGAACTTAGGAAGATTGTTGGAGTTGTCCACCCATAAGTCAAGCCGCAGTCCATTCATAAATTGGGCAAGTTGAGTCTAGACAGGACACATCCAATGATTCATTCTCTTTTCTAATATCTAAAACCACGGACACAGTGGGATACACAGACAAAGAAACACTGGCCTTGTCAAACGACTTACCAGAAACAGTTCACTCCAAACCAAACAAACCGCCTTTCCTACCTATTCTCAGAACATAATACAAAATCTCAAACCCACACCCACACACACAAAGGAAGCTCCTTCCCCAAGTAGGTCTGTGACTATTGGGAGTGTCTTCTGACTGGTGGGCCAAACTATGTTCTGATGAAATCGCCTGTCCTGTGTCAGATATGGTCTCGTTGGCCAAATCTGTGAAGTTGTCACTAGCCAGCGGTGAGCCACTACCTGGTGTCTCAGGAAAGGCCCCTCTTCAGAGCTTTCCTGACATTTGTTCATCCTCACCTCAGTAGGTACCAAGAAAGACTGACTCTGTCCTTGGTAAATCCAAAAAATAAGACCACTGGGACTGGGACTGAGACTGGCTCTGGGTGCCTGGCTTCCCGGATTCCAAGTTCAGAGAGTTCCATCACCAAGGAAGTGAGGTGAGATTACTTCCTTCAGGAATTCTTTGAGGTCATTGCCTTGGCAACCACTTTGTCCTATGAGATGGAGGCTGCCCTTACTTCCTGTGACACTTTTACAAGTTAGAATGGTATAACAACCATAGGCACCCAGGAACAGCTCTCCACACATGCCTGGTTTGGTCTATCTTCTGTACATTAACAAGAGAGAGGCTTATTCAGACACAACCCTTCATCCTGGAAAGGTTGTTTGCGATGGAAGATGACATTTGCTCTTTCAGGTCCTTCATAGATGCATACATCTTCTCCAGGGATCAAATCTGCATGGACATTTGAGGTTCTCAGCAGGAGGAAGATACCCTACATTCTTGTATTGTAAGACGAACTCTGTCCCTGCTCTTCTGCAAAGTTAGATTGAGGGAAGAGTGTATGGTTAGGGTTAATAACATGTTTGATTTGGGTTACGAATCATTGCGAAGGATGATTAATAGTATTGGGAACCTGCGATATTTATAAGATTATAGAGGTGAAATATAAGTATGGAAACAGAAATCTAGGTAAGATTTAAAGCCCAGAAGGGCATTAGGCCCTTGATTGGGATACTTAGCTTATAATTACGTTCTGCACAGATGTCTCAGATAAATCGATAATCAATGGCATAGGACCTTACACCTTGGAAGATTGATTTTAGAAGAGAACATCCACTCAAATTGAGATAGTCGGTGGGATTAGGAAGGTAGTCAGTAGGTTTAGGAAGTAGAGTGAGTATAGGACATGGAGCAAAAGTTCTGTAGCAATAGTGTTTTGGTTATAGAGTGAATGTAAATTTCAGCACATGTGAAGAGTCAGTCACAATGATTAACTGGGGAAAATATGTAGAAAGGAAAATATCAATACAGACCTTACGAAATGAGGCAATTATACAGTGAGTGATAGGATTAGACATTTTCAATAGGGTTGAGATTGAATACATAATCTTAGGAAGAAACAAATATGTCGTCACCAATAAGAATGACATTTGAAAGCATTAGGCAACCAGGACATTTATCGTTTTAGTAATCCATGTTCACTTTCCATTTAGTATTTGGTACAATCATAAGTGTGATTTTTGCATTTTGTGCCCAGAAAAATATTGTGATCAAATGTATATGTAGATCATATGACATGAGTATTTCTTCCACGATTACTGGGAGCAATATTTGAAGACATATAAATTAGTATTGGGGGTACAAAGTGGTGTACCCTGTGTCTATGAATATAGAGATAATGCATGAATAGACCATACTGTGAATAAATATTATAACTGGTTCCACTTTAAATAATGGATTGAATTGATATCTGAAAATATATAGGAAATCATATATTGACATACAATCATTCACTCCAACCAGTTATATATCTAATGGTAATCTTAGGGTTATTGTTTATCATGAAGTGTGTGTGAGTTTTGTTTCAAAAGTGATTATGGAAATCGAAAATAATATGTTTGGAAAAAAGTCTCATGAAAAGACCAGTCAAGAAATATGGAGGAATCCATGTGTTCTGAAGCAGGAAGTGATTGAAAGTGAAACAAATGCCTATAAATTTTCTAAATTGTGAATGAAATATATATCCTGTTATGTGCATAAACTGATGAAATAGTAATGTATCAGTGTTGAATAAAAGTGAATGTCAAAATACACATCATGTCCAATAGGAATCTACTTGCATTGATGTTAAACTGGGTCAGTTACTGTAGAAATATTAGAATTGTGTGCATTATGCACCAAAGATAGTTTTTTTTTTATTTTTATTTATGGTTGTTCAAAACATTACATAGTTCTTGATATATCATATTTCACACTTTGATTCAAGTGGGTTATGAACTCCCATTTTTACCCTGTATACAGATTGCAGAATCACATCAGTTACACATCCATTGATTCACATATTGCCATACTAGTGTCTGTTGTATTCTGCTGACTTTCCTATCCTCTACTATCCCCCCTAGCCTCCCTGCCCCTCCCCACTTCTCTCTCTACTCCCTCTAGTGTAATAAATTTCTCCCCCTTGTATTATTTTTCCCTTTCCCCTCAATTCCTCTTGTATGTAATTTTGTATAACCCAGAGGGTCTCCTTCCAATTCCATGCAATTTCCCTTCTCCCTCCCTTCCACCTCTCATCCCTGTTTAATGTTAATCATCTTGTCATGCTCTTTGTCCCTATCTGTTCTTAGTTACTCTCCTTATATCAAAGATGACATTTGGCATTTGTTTTACAGGAATTGTGTAGCTTCACTTAGCATAATCCAGTCTAATGCCATCCATTTTCCTGCAAATTCTATGATTTTTTCATTTTTCAATGCAGAGTAATAATACATTGTGTATTAATGCCACATTTTTTTTATCCATTATTCTATTGAAGGGCATCTAAGTTGGTTCCACAGTCTTGCTGTTGTGAATTGTGCTGCTATGAACATCGATGTAGCAGTGTCCCTGTAGCATGCTCTTTTTAGGTCTTTAGTGAATAGACCAAGAAGGGGAATAGCTGGGTCAAATGGTGCTTCCATTCCCAGCTTTCCAAGAAATCTCCATACTGCTTTCCCAATTGGCTGCACCAATTTGCAGTCCCACCAGCAATGTACAAGTGTACCTCTTTTCCCACATCCTTGCCAGCACTTCTTGTTGTTTGACTTTATAATGGCTGCCAATCTTACTGGAGTGAGATGGTATCTTAGGGTGGTTTTGATTTGCATTTCTCTGACTGCTGGAGATGGTGAGCATTTTTTCATGTATTTGTTGATTGATTGTATGTCCTCATCTGAGAAGTGTCTGTTGAGGTCCTTGGACCATTTGTTGATTGGGTTATTTGTTATCTTATTGTCTAATTTTTTGAGTTCTTTGTATACTCTGGATATTAGGGCTCTATCTGAAGTGTGAGTAGTAAAGATTTCTTCCCAGGATGTAGGCTCCATATTTACCTATCTTATTGTTTCTTTTGCTGAGAAAAAAACTTTTTTAGTTGAGTAAGTCCCATTTGTTGATTCTAGTTATTAACTCTTGTACTATGGGTGTCCTATTGAGGAATCTGTATCCCGATCCCACAGTATGTACATCGTAACCAAATTTTTCTTCTATCAGACAGTGTGTCTCTGATTTGATATCAAGCTCCTTGATCCATTTTGAGTTAACTTTTGTGCATGGCGAGAGAAAGGGATTCAGTTTCATTTTGTTACATATGGATTTTCAGTTTTCCCAACACCATTTGTTGAAGATGCTATCCTTCCTCCATTGCATGCTTTTAGCCCCTTTATCAAATATAAGATAGTTGTAGTTTTGTGGATTGGTTTCTGTGTCCTCTATTCTGTACCATTGGTCCACCTGCCTTTTTCGGTACCAGTACCATGCTATTTTTGTTACTATTGCTCTGTAGTATAGTTTGAAGTCTGGTATCGCTATACCACCTGATTCACACTTCCTGCTTAGCATTGTTTTGCAATTCTGGGTCTTTTATTTTTTCATATGAATTTCATGATTGCTTTCTCTATTTCTACAAGAAATGCCTTTGGGATTTTGATTGGCATTGGATTAACCCTATAGAGAACTTTTGGTAATATCGCCATTTTGATGATGTTAGTTCTGCCTATCCATGAACAGGGTATATTTTTACATCTTCTAAGATCTTCTTCTATTTCTCTCTTTAGGGTTCTGTAGTTTTCATTGTATAAGACTTTCACCTCTTTTGTTAGGTTGATTCCCATTTTTTTTTTAGGATATTGTGAATGGAGTGGTTGTCCTCATTTCCATTTCAGAGGATTTGTTGCTGATATACAGGAATGCATTTGATTTATGCGTGTTGATTTTATATCCTGCCACTTTGCTGAATTCATTTATTAGCTCTATTAGTTTCTTTGTAGACCCTTTTGGGTCTGCTAGGTATAGAATCATGTCATCTGCAATAGTGATAATTTAAGTTATTCTTTTTTTATTTATATGCCTTTAATTTCTTTCATCTGTCTAATTGCTCTGGCCAGTCTTTTGAGAACTATATTGAACAGAAGTGGTGAGAGCGGGCATCCCTGTCTTGTTCCAGATTTTGGAGGGAATGTCTTCAATTTTTCTCCATTAAGAATGACGCTAGACTGCGGTTTAGCATAGATTGTTTTTACAATATTGAGGAATGTTCCTGTTATTCCTAGTTTTTCGAGAGTTTTGAACATAAAGGGATGCTGTACTTTGTCGAATGCTTTTTCTGCATCTATCTAGATGATAATATGGTTTTTATTTTTAAGTCTATTGATGTGGTGAATAACACTTATTGATTTTCGTATATTGAATCCTCCTTGCATCCCAGGGATGAATCCTACTTGATCATGGTCCACATTTTTTTGATATGTTTTTGTATCTGATTCGCCAGAATTTAATTTAAGATTTTTGCATTTAGGTTCATTAGAGATATCGGTCTTTAGTCTTCTTTCTTTGAAGTGTCTATCTGGTGAAGGAATCAGAGTGATATTGGCCTCGTAGAATGAATTTGGAAGATCTCCCTCTTTTTCAATTTTCTGAAATAGCTTGAAAAGTATTGGTATTAGTTCATATTAAAGGTTTTGAAAAAGTCTGCTGTATACCCATACGGTCCTGGGATTTTCTTAGTTGGTAGTCTTTGGATGGTTTCTTTTATTTCCTCAATTGATATTGGTATGTTTAGGTTGTCTATATCCTCCTAACTCACTCTGGTCAGATCATATGACTTAAGAAATATTTCGATGCCTTCACTATCTTTTATTATTTTGGAGTATAAGGATTCAAAGTAATTTCTGATTATCTTCTGTATTTCTGAAATATCTGTTGTGATATTGCCTTTTTCATCCCATATGATAGTAATTTCAGTTCTCTCTCCTCTTCATTAGCATGGCTAGGGGTCTGTCCATTTTATTTATTTTTTCAACGAACCAACTTTTAGTTTTTTCAATTTTTTCAATTGTTTCTTTTGTTTCGATTTCATTGATTTCTGCTCTGATTTTAATTATTTCTTTCCTTCTACTTCTTTTGCTGTTGTTTGCTCTTGTTTTTCTAAGATTTTGAGATGAAGTATGAGATTATTTATTTGTTGTTTTTTTTTCTTTTTCTAAGGAATGAACTCCAAGGAATGAATTTTCCTCTTAGAACTGCTTTCAATCTGTCCCATTGATTCCGATATATTGTGTCTGTGTTTTCATTTTTCTCTAAGAATTTTTTATTTTCCTCCTTGATGTCTTCTATAACCCATTGATCATTCAGTAACCTATTGTTCATTCTCCAAATGATGCATGATTTTTCCTTCCTTCTTTTATCATTGATTTTTAGTTTCATTCCATTATGATAAGATGCATGGTATTATCTCTACTCCTTTAATTTGTCTAAGAGTTGCCCTGTGACATAATATATGATCTATTTTTGAGAAGGATCCATGTGCTGCTGAGGAAAAATGTAACTGCTTGATTTTGGGTGGTATATTCTATATATGTCAATTAAGTCTAGGTTATTAATTGTGTTATTGAGTTCTATAGTTTCCTATTTCAACTTTTGTTTGGAAGACCTGTCCAGTGGTGAGAGAGCTGTGTTGAAGTCTCCCATGATTATTGTATGGTGGTCTATTAGACTCTTGAACTTGAGAAAAGTTTGTTTGATGAACATAGCTGCACCATTGTTTGGGGCATACATATTTATGATTGTTATGTCTTGCTGGTGTATGGTTCTCTTGAACAGTATGTAGTGTCCCTCTTTATTCCTTTTGATTAATTTTGGCTTGAAATCTATTTTATTTGATATGAGTATGGACACTCCTGCTTTTTTCCGAAGTCCATATGAGTGATATGATTTTTTCCAAACTTTCACCTTCAGTGTATGTATGTCTTTTTCTTATCAAATGCGTCTCCGGTAGGAAGCATATTATTGGGTCTTGTTTTGTGATCCATTCTACTGGCCTGTGTCTGTTAATTGGTGAGTTTAAGCCATTAACATTTACGGTTATTATTGACATAAGGGTTGTTCTTCCAGCCATATTTGTTTATTTATGTTATTAAACATGGATTGTTTTCCTCTTTGATTATTTCCCCCCTTTAATGTCCTACCTCCCACTGTTGGTTTTCATTATTTTCCAATTACTCTTCCTGTAATATTTTGCCAAGGATGTTTTGAAGAGATGGTTTTCTAGCTACAAATTCTTTTAACTTTTGTTTATCGTGGAAAGTTTTAATTTCATCTTCCATCCTGAAGCTTAATTTTGCTGGATACACAGTACATGGTTGGAACCCATTTTCTTTCTGTGATTGAAAAATGTCATCCAGGATCTTCTAGCTTTAAGAGTCTTTGTTGAAAGATCTGCTGTTATCCTGATTGGTTTACCCCTAAATGTAATCTGCTTCCTTTCTCTTGTAGATTTTAAAATTCTCTCCTTATTCTGTATGTTGGGCATCTTCATTATAATGTGTCTAGGTGTGGAACTCTTATGATTTTTCACATTCGGCGTCCTGTAGGCTTTTAGAACTTGGGAGTCTGTCTCATTTTTCAAGTCTGGGAAGTTTTCTCATATTATTTCATTGAATAGATTGCTCATTCCTTTGGTTTGGACCTCTATACCTTCCTGTATCCCAATGACTCTTAAGTTTGGTCTCTTTATTTTATCCCATATTTCTTGGATGTTCTGTTCATGGTTTCTTAACAGTTTGGCTGAGCTGTCTATGTTCTTTTCAAGTTGAAACACTTTGTCTTCATTGTCTGATGTTCTATCTTCTAAGTGTTCTACTCTGATGGTAGTATTCTCAATTGAGTTTTTAAGATGGTTTATTGCTTCCTGCATTTCTAGGATTTCTGTTTGTTATTTTTTACAACCTCTATCTCCCTGTATAGTTGATCTTTTGCTTCTTGGTTTTGTTTATGTAATTCATTGTTGAAGTGATCTTTCATTGTCTGATTTTGCTGTCTAATGTCTTCCTTGAGACTTCAGATCATCTGAAGAATGTATATCCTGAGTTCTTTATCTGACATTCCATCTGCTGCAGCTATTACCTCTTCTAAAGTTGTGTTGACCTGCATTACTTGTGGTTCTTTTTTCCTTTTCTTTTCATACTGCTCGCGTTTCTTTCTGCTTGGTGAAACTGTTGTGATTTTGAAATTTTCCCCCTATATATTTATATTGCTCTTGTATATTTGAAAAGTCTTCATTGCAGGGGCAGGGGTGGCTGTGCTGTTCCACCAATTGGGGTGATATATCTACCACGCTGATGGGCCGCTAGGCCTGTTATTCTGATCGGTCGCAGGTCTGCTTACCATGCAGGCGCAGGAGGCTGCTCTCCTCTGCCCCTCCTCCAATTGGTGTGACGTGTCTACCACGCCCGTGGACCCCTGCGGTGTTCTGCCGATCGGTCGCAGGTCTGCCTACCTTGCTTGCGTGGGTGGCGGCTCTGCTCTACTGCTCTACCCCTACCCCAATTGGGGTGACGTGACTACCATGCCGGTGGGCCGCTGGGCCTGGTCTGCCGGTTGTTCGCAGGTCAGGATACCTTGTGAGCACGGGCTACAGATCTGTTCTGCCCCTACTCCAAATGGGGTAAAGTGTCTGCTGCGCCAGCAGGCCGCTGGGCCTCTTCTTCTGGTCAGGTGCAGGTCTGCTACCTTGCGGGCGCGGGTGGTGGCTCTGCTCTGCCCCTACTCCAATTGGTGTGTCGTGACTACCATGCCTTCAGGTTGCTGGGCCTGTTCTGGGCATGGGCGAAGGCTCTGCTCTGCCCCTACTCCTATTGGGGTAATGTGACTACCATGCCGGTGACCCACTGGGATTGTACTAGGCACGGGAGAAGGCTCTGCTCTGCAACTACTCCAATTGGGGTGACGTGACTACCACACCTGTGGGTCGCTGGGCCTGTTCTGGGCCCGGGCAGCGGCTCTGTTCTGCCTCTACTCCAATTGGGTTGACGTGACTACCATGCAGGTGTGTCACTGGGTCTGTTCCAGGTGCGGGCAGCTGCTCTGCTCTGCCCCTCTGGCTTGATGACAAAGTGAGAGAGACCCGGGTGTTTGTGACTCACTTTCTTCACCAGGAGACCAACTTTTTCTGTCACTGCTGGTATCAATGAAGTTATCTCCTCCGCTGCTTTCTGATGACATCAGAAATTTGTCATGTTGGTATCCCATGTGAAAGGCAGCATTTCATTCCCTTTTATGGGTGACCAAAGCAATGGGTGAGTCCTGACCGGCCCTCACAAGCCGCGTCTCAATCCTGTTGCCACTGCCTATGAAGGCTCGGTTGATATTTACCTCCACAGTATTCAGCAAGACCCGGAACGAGAAGCAGTTTCCGCGGGTTCTTTAGCCCTGGGCCAGATCAGTTCCGAGAGGCGGAATTCGGCGGCTCTGGGCTTGGTGTATGTTCTAATAGGAGCAGGCTCCAAGACGGAGTTTCTGCAGGTTCTTTGGCACTGAGCCTGAGTAATTTGTCTGCGACACAAAGGTGAATGGCATCCTGAAATTACCTGTTCTATAGCTGAATGAGCTTCGATCAGTCGAAAACAGGGATGGTGACATCAGCTCTCCAAGATGGTGGCCGCTGGCTTCCTCTGTGGTCTGACCGGTGTGGAGAACCGAATTGGACCGCATCCTTTCCCGTCTCAAACCCAGAATTCAGCACTTAGCACAGTGATTGCATACCTGTCAGGAGCCCACAGAATCCACACCGCTGTATATTTGCATTGCTATCTCTTCGTTTCGCAGTGCACGCCGCAGACTCTAGCCGCAGACCGATTTCCTGAATAAGCAGCATGACCCTCTATGCGGACAAATCACTCGTGTTTGAGCCCGCATAGCTGATCCTCGTGAGATGGAAATATGTCCACTAGGTTTTGGAGCACCCCAATTTTGCTGGAAATTTCTAACAAGATAGGTTTTAGCCATTATAACTCGTCATTCTCCCCCACAGTGACGCGGTATATGGGGGTGATGCACTCTCTTCACCACCATCATATGAGCCCCCAAAGTTAGTTTTCAGTACTAAGAAACAAATATGTATTTCTGGTGGATGAATAATTCTGAGAATATTCTTGTGAAAACTTGATTATTAATCCAAATACATGAATATGAGTGAATTTAGGGAGTGTATAATAAGAAAAATATACTTCATATTTTGAAAAATCTGGAGAGTGAATATGTGTATATATATATATATATATATATATATATATATATATATATATGTATGTATATATATATACACATACACACACAGACATTAAAAAGTAGCATTATGTATGCCAATCGAAATTCACCACGAAGTAATATATCATCCACAGATCCAAAAATATTCATTTTAATGAACATGGATTTATGTTGTTCAAATAAGAAGCTCACTCATATGTTGAATTTTCAGTTCCAACAGCATTTAGTAGGAGTGATCTCTTCTCACAATTTGCATCTGCCAAGCCAGCCACCTCACAAAATGTACGAGTGATACCAGGTAGAATTCTATATGTGCATATAAAAATACATGTGATGAATAGGCTACAGAGAAAGGGAGACAGTTATTCACATGTTTGTTAACTTTTAAAACACATGGAGAACTATTTCAATTAAAATTCGCTAGATTTATAACACCTACCATTTATCATACGAAAGGCAAGTCCAACTATACACCATGCCTCCTGTGAACCTCTTGTATTTCTATTCTGTTTGGGTTATTTTTCTCCACCATATTAGGATTAAAAGTCAAAGTCTAGTAGGGTATGTGTTAGTGTCAGGGATTCAGTATTTCGAATGGAAAATTGGAAAATGTATCCAATGTGTATGCAAATATGTGCTACACAAAAATCTTCCCACCCTCATTCAGCACAATGCCTTGACATTACCTTCGCCCCACATAAGACACAATTAGAGGAGAAGAGTTGGAAAATCTGTGAATACACATGTGTAATGAAAAATGCTCAGGAGTTCACAAATTTGCAGGTGGTAGAGGAGTTTCCAAAAGTAAGGGACAGGGTAAAAACTCCACAAACATGAAGTTCTGCCAGCCTAACATCTGGAGAAACTGCCTCTGAGGTTGGGCAATGAAATATATGCTGTTGTCAGGAGCATTAGCTTCATTTGTTGTGAGACCATCATAGCTGAGTCTTCATCTATGTGATCTGGATGACATGGATTCTTATTTTCCAATGAATATGAGGCAGCAGTGCTGAATTTTCTATTTGTAGGTAACCTGTGGCCACTGGGGTCTAAGTGTCTCCCCTTGTGGACTGTAATTCCATTTGGTCATCCTCCACTATTCGTGGTATTTCTTGCTGCTGCACTGGGAGATTGGTATTTGCTTCATGAAATACAAGGATTTCAAATGGGACACAGTGCTGAAGTAAGTTCTGTCAAGTGTGGTGGGTCAGGTTCGTCAGGAGAATGCACCAACCAGGCTTCTATCCCACATAGCTTGCCCCATTGACCATAGCAACCTGATTCTGAACATTGCCCTAAAACCTCTCCATATAACATTATGCTTTTACATATAAGGGTCTACTGGCTGCAAAATGTCAGTCACAATCCATTTGGAAGCCAATGGCAGATCCAAATGCCCCCACCACAGATGTTTTATTACACACCTGCCAACCACTACTCTAGTACAACTACTCAGCAGGATCCAACTTACTGGCATCTCTGTTCAACACCATTTTCATAAAACCCAGTCAATCAAGGCACTGTCTTGTATACTCATGATCAGCAACAGGACATCCAAATATTCTCCAGTGCTACCCGGTCATGGGAATTTCAAAAATTTCATGGTATTGATATAGCCAATTTTCAAGGATGAAGTTGGAGGCACTGTGAATTTTAATTCACTCAGAAACCATTAAATGGTGAGGAAGCTCATTTCAATGAAAACTCTGAAGAATTCTTACAGGCAAGGCTTCCAAAAGTGGTGAAAAGTCAGATTAAGCCAGGCCCGTTGAGGTCTACAATGTATGGTCCATGTGTGTTTCGACTCTCAAATATGGCTGCCAAGTTTTTAAGAATAATATCATGTGATATCCTGGCTGAGATTCCCTGTGCTCTGTGGAAAGTCAACTTGGGCCTAGATGTCACTTTCCAAGGACAACTCTCATGCATGGCCATCTAAAATTCCAACACAATTCCTGGCAATAATTCTCTGAGATCAGTAAAAGAACTCAGTCTCTAAGGGGAATCACACCAAAGTGCAAGCCTAGGTGGACCCAGAGATCTCTTCCAACCGCCAGACAAATATCCACAATTAAAACCAAACACTCTCACATGGCCCTCATCTTCTTCCATATAGACACTCATTATATACTCTGGCTGGAGGTTTCCATAAGGGACGCAGCCCATGACAGTGTCCAAAATAAGCTCCCTGCCCCTCATTTGCCTAAAGTCAGGGTAGCCTGGACTCTCTTCCTGTGAACCAGTAGTGATCAAATAGGCCTGGCTTTAATATTGCTTGGCTTCTCCAACTTGAGGCCTTCTAGCTTTGGGGTTTACATTCTTTAAGTGAATTGGAGTCATGAAAATCAAACACCTATGGCCTAGCCTATGCAGGGCTTTGAAGAACTCATTTGACCCAAAGGATCCCTATTCTCACTTGATGGATATCAGGAACCTACCAGAGGAAGGCAAGAGAGTTCATCAACAATATCTGATCTTTTTGCCATTTTGGTTTTGGATGCACGCACGGGATCTATCTTTAGATCCATCAGGTGCTGAGAATCTAAGCCAGAGCCTCACACAGGGCCAAGAGGCTGATTCAGACATATCCCAATCCTAAGCAATTAAGCAGAGTCAGAGGTGATTCCCATTCATTTCCATTTGAAAACTGTTTTCTTCAGGGTTCACAAAGTGGTGGCTTGAGGCAAAAAGCTTCCTGACATTCAACAGAACAATAGGTAAGCAAAAGGAACAAAGAGGGATTTCTCCACTGAGACTTTCCTGGTCAACAGATATTTGAGATTTCTGAGATGCTAGCCATTTCTTTCAGCTATCCAGTACATAGCCATGTCACAGATCTTGGAGGTACAAATCTTGGACACAAAACCACAATACTATTCTGGAGAGTGGCCAGAATTGAGAAAGAAAACAGGAAATTAGGAAGCTTGTAGGTGTTGCCCATCCATAAGGCAAGCCAGAGTCCACTCATGAATTGGGCAGGATGAATGCTGGGAAGCTTTCTACTGGACAGGACACATGCATTGATGCATTGTCTTTTCTAATGTCTACAACAATGGACTCAGTGGGATACACACACATAGAAACACTCACCTTGTCAAAGGACTTAATAGAAATATTCCACTCCATACCAAACAAACCGCCTTTCCTACCTATTCTCAGAACATGAGACAAAACCACAAACTCACACCCACACCCAAAAAGGCACCTCCTTCCCCCTAGTAGGTCTGTGACTCCCTGGAGTGTCCTCTGACTGGTGGGCCATTCTATGTTCTTCCAAAATGACCTCTCCTGTCTCAGATCATGTCTGCTTGGCCAACTCTGTGAAGTTCTCAAGAGCCAGCGGTGAGACACTACCTGCTTTCTTAGGAAAAGCCCCTCTTCAGAGGTTTCCTGGCATTTGGCCATCCTCACATCTGTAGGTACCAAGAAAGACTGACTCTGTCCTTGGTAAATCCAAACATGTCAGACCACTGGGACTAGGACAGGGAGTGTCTCTTGGTGCCTGGCTTCCTGGATTTCAAGTTCAGAGAGTTCCATCACCAAGGAAGTGAGGTGAGATCACTTCCTTCAGGATATGAATGATGTCACTGCCTTGGCAACCACTTTGTCCTAACAGTTGCTTCCAAAAGTATCATGAGGTGGAGGCTGTCCTGATTTTCATGGGACACTTTCTCTAGTTAGAATGTTATATCAACCATAAGCACCCGGGAACAGCTTCCACACAGGACTGGTTTGGTCCATGTTCTATACATTAAGAAGAGAGAGACTGATTCAGACACAACCCTCCATCCTGACCAGGATGATTGCCATGGAAGATGACTTTTGCTTTCTGAGGTACTTCATAGCTGCCTTCATCTTCACCAGGGATCATTTCTGCATGAACATTTGAGTTTCTCAGCAGGTGAAGATCCCCTAGATTCCTGTAGTTTAATACCCAGACTGTTATTGCTCTCCTGCAAAGTTAGTGTATGGTTAGGGTTAATAATATGTTCGATTTGGGTTAGGAATCATTCTGCAGGAAGAATAATGAGATTGGGAACCTGCGATATTTATAAGAATACATACGTGAAATATATGTATGAAAACGGGAATCTAAGAAAGATTTGAATCCCAGAAGGGCATTGGGCCCTTTATTTGGATACTTAGTGTTGAATTATGTTCTGTACAGTTGTCTCAGTTAAATCGAAATACAGTGGCATAGGACCTTGTACCTTGGATGATTGAATGTAGAAGAGAACATCCAGTCAAAAAGGGATAGTCAGTAGGATTAGGAAGATAGTCAGTAGGTTTAGGAAGAAGAGTGAGTATATGATTTGGAATAAAAAGCTTCTTTAGCAATAGGGTTTCGTTTAGAGAGTGAATGGAAATGTCAGCACATGTGAAGAGTCAGTCACAATGATGAACTGGGGAAAATATGTAGGAAAGCAGGTGTCAATAGAGACATTACGAAATCAGGCAAAGTATAAAGTGAGTGATAGGATTAGACATTTTCAACAGGGTTGAGTTTGAATACATAATCATAGGAAAAAACAAATATGTCGTCACGAATGGGAATGACATTTGAGAGCATTAGGCAACCTGGACATGGATGTTATTAGTTATCCACGTTCACTTTCCTTTTAGGCTTTGGTACAATCATAAGTGTGACATTTTTATGGTTTTTTTTTTTTTGTTCAGAATATTACTGTGATAAAATGTATATGTAGATCAGGTGGCATGAGTATTTCTTTCACCATTTCTGGGAGCAATATTTTGAAGACGTATACATTAGTATTAGGGGTACAAAGAGGTGTACCCTGTGTCTATTAATATAGAGATAATGCATGAATAGACCATACTATGAATAAATAACGTAACTGATTCCACTTTAAATAATGGATTGAATTGATATGTGAAAATATATAAGAAATCTTATATTGATATACAATCATTCATTCCAACCAGTTATATATCTAATGGTAATATTAGGATTATGGTTTATGATGAATGGTGTTTGAGTTTTGCTTTACACGTGATGATGTTAAACAAAAATAATATGTTTGGAAAGAAGTCTCATGAAAAGACCAGTGAAGAAACATGGAGGAATACATGTGTTCTGAATCAGGAAGTGATTGATCGTGAAACAAATGCCTATAAATTTTCTAATTTGTGACTGAAATATATATCCCATCATGTGCATGAACTGAAGACATAGTAAGGTACAAGTGTTGAATAAAAATGAAAGTCAAAATACATATCATGTCCCCTAGGAATCTACTTGCATTCATTTTAAACTGGCTAAGTAACTGTAGAAATATTAGGGTTTGTATGCACCATTCACTGAATTTAGTTTTCAGTACTAGGAAACAATATGTATTTCAGGTGGATGATTATTTCTGAAAATAATCTTGTTGAAAGTTGATTATAAATCCACAGATATGAATATGAATGTATTTAGGGAGTGCATAATAAGACACATATATTTCATATTTTGAAAAATCTAAAGAGTATATATATATATATATATATATATATATATATATATATATACACACACACACACGCAAATGCACAGATATTAAAAAGTAGCAATACAGGAGATCCATTATGAAGGCAGGCATGGAGAATTCAAGTCTCTGATCTCTTCAGCTGCGCGGGCATAGGGAGTCGTAAACTGTCTAAATGCTGTTTGCTCAGAATCACTAGGCAATATTGACCTGTTGTGAATCTTGGGCGAACAGTCTGGGCCCCTCAGAACACACACAAAGCCCGGATTGGCTGCATTCAAGCTTAGATTCATCTGGTTTTTGTGACTCAGCACTAACATTCCCGCTGAAATAATTGGTCGGGCTTTCGGAATTGACAGAGTTAAAAGCCAACTGAGCCTTCATAGGCAGTGGCCACAGGATTGAAATGGGGCTTGGGAGAGATAGTCAGGACCCACCTGTTGCATTGGTCACCCAGCAAAGGGAACGAACGGTCACCATTTTAATGGGATACCACCATGGCAGCGAACTGACATCACAGTCGGAGGAGATAACTTCATTGAAACCAGTGCGACAAGTGTGTTATCCCATTGCCATCTCTCTCAACACCGCAGGGAAACCTCAAGGGCCCTTCCCACCTCTGCCGTAATGGCCCCTCCCAGCTCTCCAAGGAGCGCGATACCCAGACCTAGGGAATCAGGATTGGCTCGGGACTCGAGGCGTGTAATTGCCGGCTACCGCTCCCACCAGTGCTGACAATTGAGGTCTCTTACACCACCTACCGGGGCCATGGCTCCCGAAGGGGAAGCAAATTCGCTGGGGTTTCTCAGCCCCAAGCTCTACAAACTTAGGGTCTGAGGGAGGCAAACAAGGAGAGTGTGCCCAGGCGTTCATGGAAACAGGGCTACCAGGAGCAGAGGCCTGGCGTGTAACCAGTATTGTGGTGAGCGTCACAGGTGAGTGGGGCCTGGCTTGAGGAAGCACAAGAGAAGGCCCTAGGCACTCAGGGTTGGAGACCCGCCCACTCTGGGAGGAAGAGCTGCTGCACAGTGATTGGTTCCCACTTATTGAGAGGAGAAGCTTGGCCCAGTGCGCACAGCTCCACCTACTGGAAGAGAAGTTAATTGAACTCTAGGACTGCATGTATTATTACTATTTTTTTATTTGTATTTTTTTCTTTTTCTTTCATTTTCATTTTTGTTGTTGTTTTTCTTTAACTTTTTAAAATGTTTTTATTTTTTTAATTTCTTTTATTTTATTATTATTATTATTAATATGATAATTTTAAATTTTAATTTTCAATTTTTTAATCATCATTATTACTTAAAATTTTCTTTCTTTATTTTCTATTTTTTTTGTCTTTTCATTTCATTTCAATTTTTTTATACCTCCTTACTTGAATTCTACCTGCCTACTCTCATTCTCTTTAGTGACTTCTCCCTTTCCTTCTAATATCTTTCCTCCCAAGCATCAAATAAATTTATAAGAGTAAGCAGTAACTCAGTAGTCAAACAGAACGAGAAGTAACATGAGAAGCATAAAAAAGCAAGGAAGAAAAGGAGTACGAACAATGAAGGACAGCCTAAATATTCAAGAGCACCTAGAGTCATCAGAAAAATGGTCATATAAAGAACTCAAGGAATACCTTAGACAGATGGAATGGAACCTTAAAGAGGATACGAGACAGCAAAAACAAACAGTGATAGAACGCATTGAAAATAAATTACATAAACAGATAAAATAAGAAATTAAGCATCTTTATCAGGAGATAGATATTATTAGAAAAATCAAACAATAATTCTAGAAATCAAGGAAATGATAAACCAAATTAAAAATTCAATTGAGAGTATCACTAACAGTGTAGAGCAAGTAGAAGACAGAATGAAGACAAAATATATCATCTTGAAAAAAGTCTAGCCAACAAAGAAATGGTGTAAGAAATTATGAGAAAACATTCAAGAGATATGGGATAACATAAAAAAAAACAAACTAATGAGTCATATGGATAGAGGAAGGTACAGAGATTCAAACCAAGGGAATGAGAAACCTGCTGAATGAAATAATTAGAGAAAACTTTCCAGAAATAAAAATGGAAACGGATAAACAAATTGTAGATGCTTACAGGACATCGAGCACACAAAATCACAGTAGACCAATGCCAAGACACATTGTTATGAAGATATCCAATATACAGAACAAAGAGAAAATATTAAAAGCTACCAGAGAAAGGAGGCAGATTACAATCATTACAATCAGGGGTAAACCAAAAAGGTTAACAATGGATTTTTCATCATAGATGCTGGAAGTGAGAAGATCCTGAAACAACGTACTTCAAACACTGAAAGACAATGGATGCCAACCAAGAATTATGTATCCAGCAAAATTAAGCTTAAGGTAAGACAACGAGATAAAAATATTTCATGATAAACAAAACCTAAAAGAATTTGCAGCCAGATAACCAGCATTGCAAAGCATCTTGAGCAAAACACTACACGAGGAAGAAATGAAAATCAACAATGAAAACCATGAGTGAGAAGTGCCTCAGTAATGACAGAGGGCGGGGGAAAAGCTAATCATGGAGAAACAAACTAATTTAAAAAAAAGATATAAGTAAACATGGGTTGCAGTACAAACCATATATCAATAGTAACTCTAAAAGTAAATGGCTTAAACTCTCGAATAAAGTGACATAGGCTTGTAACTTGAAATCAAAAAAAAAAATCCAACAATATATTGCCTCCAGGGGACACATCTGAGTGGAAAAGACATACACAGGCTGAAGGTGAAAGATTGGGAACATTTATACCATGCACACGGTCCTCGTAAGCAAGCAGGGGTGGCTATCCTCCTATCGAATAAAATCGACCTCAAGACTAATTTAATCAAAAGGGATAAAGAAGGACATTATATACTGCTAAAATGAACCATTCACCGACAAGACATAACAATTATCAATATTCACGCAGCAAATAATGGTGCTGCGATGTTCATAAAACAAATTCTCCTCAAGTTCAAGAATCAAATAGACCACAATACAATAATTATGGGTGACTTCAACTCACCTCTCTCACCATTGGACAGATCCTCCAAACAAAAGTTGAAAAAAGAAACTATAGAACTCAATATCACAATCAATACCCTAGACTTAACTGACATATATAGAATATATCAACCATCATCAAGTGGATATACTTTTTTCTCAGCAGCACATGGATCCTTCTCAAAAATAGACCATATGTTATGCCATAGGGCAACCCTCAGTAAATATAAAGGGGTGGAGATAATACCATGAATTTTTTGTGATCATAATGGAATGAAACTGGAAACCAATGATAAAAGAAGGAAGAAAAAATCATACATCACATCCAAAATGAAGAATATGTTACTGAATGATCAATGGGTTACAGAAGACATAAAGGAGGAAATCAAAAAATTCTTAGAGATAAATGAAAATACAGACACAACATATCAGATTCTATGGGGTACAATGAAAAGAAGTTTTAAGGGGTAAATTCATCGCCTAGAGGTCATTCCTCAAAATAGAAAAGAAAAACAAATAAATGAGCTCACACTTCATCTCAAAGCCTTAGAAAAGGAAGAGCAAAACAACAGCAAATGTAGCAGAAGGCAAGAAATAATTAAAATCATAGCGAAATTGAAACAAAAGAAACTATTGAAAAAATTAACAAAACTAAAAGTTGGTTCTTCAAAAAGATAAATAAGATAGACACTTAGCCATGCTAACGAGGAGAAGAAGAGAGAGAAATCAAATTACTAACATACGGGATGAAAAAGGCAATATTACAACAGATGCTACATAAATACAGAAGAAAATTAGAAATTATTTTGAAAACCTGTATTCCAATAAAATAGAAAATAGTGAAGACATCGATAAATTTCTTAAGTCATATGATTTGCCCAGACTGAGTCAGGAGGAAACACACAATTTAACAGACCAATATC
Organism: Callospermophilus lateralis; assembly: GCF_048772815.1. Taxonomy (NCBI): domain Eukaryota; kingdom Metazoa; phylum Chordata; class Mammalia; order Rodentia; family Sciuridae; genus Callospermophilus; species Callospermophilus lateralis. The sequence continues at coordinate 121,107 of NW_027513282.1, forward strand.
AATGGATGAAGTAGAAGAAGCAATCAAAAGACTACCAACCAAGAAAAGCCCAGGACCGGATGGGTATACAGCAGAGTTTTACAAAACCTTTAAAGAAGAATTAATACCAATACTTCTCAAGTTATTCAGGAAATAGAAAAACTGGGAGCTCTGCCGAATTCATTCTATGAGGCCAACATCACCCTGATTCTGAAACCAGACAAAGACACCTCAAAGAAAGAAAACTACAGACCAATATCTCTGATGAACCTAGATGCAAAAATCCTCATTAAAATTCTGGCGAATTGGATTGAAAGGCACATCAAAAAAATCGTGCACCATGATCAACTTGGATTCATCCCTGGGATGCAAGGAGGGTTCAATATATGGAAATCAATAAATGTTATTCACAACATCAATAGACTTAAAGATAAGAACCATATGATCATCTCGATAGACGCAGAAAAACCATTCAACAAAGTAGAGCATTTCTTTATGTTCAAAACATTTTAAAAACTAGGGATAACAGGAACTTACCTCGACATTGTAAAAGCTATCGATGTTAATCCTCAGGCTAGCATCATTCTGAATGGAGAAAAATTGAAGGCATTCCCTCTAAAATCTGGAACAAGACAGGGATGTCCTCTATCACCACTTCAATTCAATATAGTTCTCGAAAAACTGGCCAGAGCAATTAGAGAGATGAAAGACATTAAAGGCATAAAAATAGGAAAAGGAGAACTTAAATTATCACTATTTGTAGATGACATGATACTATACATAGAAGACCCAAAAGGGTCTACAGAAAAAACTACTAGAACTCATAAATGAATGCAGCAATGTGGCAGGATACAAAATCAACATGAATAAATCAAAGGCATTTCTGTATATCAGCGACAAAACTTCTGAAACAAAAATGAGTCAAAACACTGCATTCCCAATTTCCTCAAATAATTAAATACTTGGGAATAAACCTAACAAAAGAGGTGAAAGATTTATATAATGCAAACTATAGAACCCTAAAAAGAGAAATAGAATAAGATCTTAGAAGATGGAAAAATATACCGTGTTCATGGATAGGCAGAACTAACATCATCAAAATGGTGATATTACCAAAAGTTCTCCATAGGTTTAATGCAATGCCAATCAAAATCCCATAGAAACTTTTTGTAGAAATAGATAAAGCAATCATAAAATTCAAATGGAAAAATAAAAGACCCAGAATAGCAAAAGCAATTCTAAGCAGGAAGTGTGAATCAGGCAGTATAGCGATACCAGATTTCAAACTATATTACAGAGCAATCATAATAAAAACAGCATGGTACTGGTACCAAAACAGGCGGGTGGACCAATGGTACAGAATGGAGGACACAGAAACTAATCGAAAAAGCTACAACTATCTTATATTTGATAAAGGAGCTAATGGCCTGCAATGGAGGAAGGATAGCATCTTCATCAAATGGTGTTGGGTAAACTGGAAATCCATATGCAACAAAATGAAACTGAATCCCCTCCTCTCGCCATGCACCAAAGTTAACTCAATGTGGATCAAGGAGCTAGATTCAAATCAGAGTCTCTGCGTCTGATAGAATAAAAAGTTGGCTCCGATCTACATATTGTGTGGTCAGGCTCCAAATTCCTTAATAGGACACCCATAGAACAAGAGTTAATAATAAGAATCAACAAATGGGACTTACTTAAACTGAATTATTTTTTCTCAGAAAGAGAAACAATAAGAGAGGTAAATATGGAGCTTACATCATGGGAACAAATTTTTAGTCCTCACCCTTCACATGGAGCCCTAATATCCAGAGTATACAAAGTATACAAAGAACTTAGAAAATTAGACAATAAGATAACCAATAACCCAATGGGCCAAGGACCTGAACAGAAACTTCTCAGAGGAGGACATAGAATCAATTAACAAGTACATGAAAAAAATGCTCTCCATTTCTAGCAGTAAGAGAAATGCAAATAAAAACCACCCTAAAATACCATCTCAATCCAGTGAGATTGGCAGCCATTATGAAGTCAAACAACAACAAGTGCTTGCGAGGATGTGGGGAAAAGGGTACTCTTGTACATTGCTGGTGGGACTGAAACTGGTGCGGCCAATTTGGAAAGCAGTATGGAGATTCCTGGGAAAGCTGGGAATGGAAGCACCATTTGACCAAGCTATTGCCCTTCTCGGACTATTCCCTGAAGACCTTAAAAGAGCGTACTACAGGGATACTGCCACATGGATTTTCATAGAAGCACAATTCACAATTGCTACACTGTGGAACCAACCCAGATGCCCTTCAATAGATGAATGGATAAAAAAATGTGACTTTTATATGCTATCGAGAATTACGCAGCACTAAAAAATGACAAAATCATGGAATTTGCAGGGAAATGCATGGCACTGAGCAGATTATGCTTAGTGAATCTAGCCAATCCCTAAAAAACAATTACCAAATGTCTTCTTTGATATAATGAGAGCAACTAAGAACAGAGCAGGGAGGAAGAGCATGAAGAAAAGATTAACATTAAGCAGAAACATGACGTGGGAGGGAAAGGGAGAGAAGAGGGAAATTGCATGGTAATGGAGAGAGACACTTATTGTTACACAAAATTACATATAAGAGGTTGTGGGAAAATAAACAAGGAGAGAAATGAATTACAGTAGGTATGGTAGAGAGAGAAGATGGGAAGAGAGGGGAGTGGGGATAGTAGAGTATAGGAAAGGTAGCAGAATACAACAGTAACTAATAGGGCATTATGTAAAAATATGGATGTGTAACTAATGTGATTCTGCAATCTGTATTTGGAGTAAAAATGGGAGTTCATAACCCACTTGAATCTAATGTATGAAATATGATATTCAAGAGCTTTGTAATGTTTTGAGCAACCAATAAAAGAAAAAAAAGTAGCAACATATATGCCAATAGAAATTCATCATGTAATGTATATAATCCACAGATCGAAAAATGTTCATTTTACTGAACATGGATTCATGTATAATGTTTTTCAACTAGGAAGCTCACCCATATGTTGAATTTTCAGTTCCAACAGCGTTTAGGAGGAGTGAACTCTTCTCTCAATTTGCATCTGCCAATTCAGCCACCTCACAAGTGTATACGAGTGATATCAGGTAGAATTCTATATGTGCATATAAAAATACATGTGCTGAATAGTCTACAGAGAAAGGGAGACAGGGATTGACATATTTGCTAATTTAAAAAACACATTTAGAACTATTTCAAGAAAAAAATTGACTAGACTTATAACTCCTACATTATATAATGCAAAAGGCAATTCCAACTATACACAATCCGTCCTCTGAACTGCTTGTGTTTCTTCTCTTTTTGGCTTATTTTTCACCATCATATTAGGATTATTAGTCAGAGACTAGTAGGGTATGGGTTAGTGTCAGGGATTCAGTATTTCAAATGGAAAATTGAAAAATGAATCCAATGTGTATGTAAATATGTGCTACACAAAAATCTTCCCACTCACATCCAGAACAATGCCTTGACATTACCTACGCCCCAAGTAAAACACAATTAGAGTAGAAAACTGTGAAAATCTATGAATACATACATGGAATGGAATATGCTCGGGAGTTCACAACCTTGGAGGTGGTAGAGGAGTTTCCAAAAGTAAAGGACAGGGTAAACACTCCACAAAAAGGAGCTCTGCTGGCCTAAGAATTCTTGGGAAACGGCTTCTGAGGTTGGGCACTTGAAATATATGTTGTTGTCATGAGCTTTAGCTTCCTTTGTAGTGAGACCATCATAGCTGGGTCTGCATCTATGTAACCGAAAGACATGGTTTCTTATATTCCAATGAACATGAGGCAGCAGTGCTCAATTCTCTCTTTGTAGCTAAACTGTGTCCATTGGAAGCTAAGTGTCTCCCAGTGGGGACTGTGAAGACATTTGGTCATCCTCCACTTTTCGTGGTATTTCTTGCTGCTGCACTGGGAATTTGGTATTTGCTTCACAAAACATAAAAAGTTCATCTGAGATACAGTGCTGGAGGGAGTTCTGCAACGTGTGGTGGGTCAGGGTCTGCAGGAGAATGCACCAACAAGGCTTGTATCCCACATAGCTTACCCCAATAACCATAGCAACCTGATTCTGAATATTGCCCTGAAAACTCTCCATTTAACATGATGCCTTTACATATAAGGGTCTGATGTCTGCACTATATCAGTCACAAAAAATTTGGAAGCCAATGGCAGATTCACATGGCCCCACCATGATGTTTTATCACACACCTGCCCACCACTGCTCTAGGCCCCCTGCTCAGCAGGCTCCAAATTACTGGCTTCTCTTGTTCTACACCATTTTCATGAAACCCAGTCAAAAACAAGGCACTGTCTGGTATACACATGATCAGCAACAGGACATCAAAAGTTTCTGCAGTGCCACCTGGTCATGGGAATTTCAAAAATTTCATGGTATTTATCTAGAAATTATTCAAGGATGAAGTTAGAGGCACTGTGGGTTTCAATTCATTCAGGAACCATTAAGTGTTGAGAAAGTTCATTACAATGAAAGCTCTGGAGAACTCTCACAGTCAATGCTTCTCAAACAGTTGCCAAAAGGTCTCCTAAAGCCAGGCCAACTGACATCTACAATGTGAGGTCCATGTGTGTTTTGACTCTCAAATATGGGTGCTAAGTCTTTCAGAATAAAATCATGTGATATCCTGGCTGAGATTCTCAGGCCTCTGTGGAAACCACCCTGGGCCTAGATCTCAGTTTCCAAGAGTGAGTCTCATGCGTGGCCTCCTAAAATCCCAACACAATTCATGGCAATACTTCTCTGAGGTCAGTTTCAGAACTCAGTCTCTAAGGGGAATCACACCAGAGTTCAAGCCCAGGTGGACCCAGTCATCCCTTCCATCCGCCAAAAAATGACCACAATTAAAATCAAAACACTCCCACAGGGCCATCATCTTCTTCCATGTAGACACTCATCATAACCTCCAGCTGGAGGTTTGTATGAGCCCAAATAAGCTCACTTGCCCCTCATTTGCCTAAAATCATGATGACCTGGACACTCTTCCTGTGAACCAGGAATGATCAAATATTCCTGCTGTTAAAGTGTTCGACTTCTCCAATTTGAGGCCTACTGGCTGTAGGGTATAGATTCTTTATGTGATTTGGAGTCATGAGAAAACCCAAGCAAATATGGGCTAGCCTCTGCAGTGATTTCAAGAACTCATTTGACCCAAAGGATCCCTATTCTCACTTTATGGAGGTCAGGAACCTAAAACAAGAAGGCAAAAATATTCATCAACAATGACTGCTCTTTTGGCCATTTTAGATTTGGAAGCACATGGGATCTTTCTTTAGATCCATCAGGTGCTGAGAATCAAAGCCACAACCTCATACAAGGACAAGAGGCTGATTCAGACACATCTCATTCCAAATCAATTAAGCAAAGAGCCACAGGTGATGTCCATACATTTCCATATGAAAACAGTTTTCTTCAGGCTACACAAAGGGGTGGCCTGAGGCAAAGACCTTCCTGACATTCAGGGTAATAGAAATAGAAGTAAGCAAATGGCACAAAGAAGGGTTTCTCCACTGAGACTTTACTGGTCACACTGAAATCTGAGTTTTCTTAGATGCCTCCATTCCCTTCAGCAATCCAGTACATGGCCATGTCACAGAATCTTGTGGTGTTACATATTTGGGAAACAAAACCATGAGCCTATTCTGGAGAGTGGCCTGAATTCACGAAGAAAACAGGAACTTTAGAAGATAGTAGATGTTGCCCATCCATAAGGCAAGCTGCAGTCCATTCATTAATTGGGCAGTATGAATGCGGGGAAGCTTTCAACTAGAGACAACACATCCATTGATGCATTCTCTTTTCTAATGTCTACAACCACGGATACAGTGGGATACACAGACCTAGAAACACTCACCATGTCAAACGACTTTCTAGAAACAGTCCACTCCAAACCAAACAAACCACCTTTCCTACCTATTCTCAGAACATGAGAAAAAACCACAAACTCACACCTACAACGGCAAAGGCACTTACTTTCCCCAAATAGGTCTGTGACTATCCGGAGTGTCTTCTGACTGGTGGGCCATATTATGTTCCCCCAAAATGGCCTGTCCTGTTTCAGATCTGGTCTCCTTGTCCAACTCTGTGAAGTTGTCAGGAGCCAAAGGTGAGCGACTACCTGCTTTCTCAGGAAAGGCCCCTCATCAGAGCTCTGCTGGCATTTGGCCATCCTCACATCAGTAGGTACCAAGAAAGACTGACTATGTCTTTGGGAAAAGCAAACAAGTTAGCCCACTGGAACTGGGTGTGGGACTGGCTCTGGGTGCCTTCCTTCCTGGATCCCAGGTTCAGAGAATTCCATCACCAAGGAAGTGAAGTGAGGTCACTTCTTTCAGGAACTGAATATGGTCACTACCTTGGTAACCACTTTGTGCTAACAGTTGCATCCAGGGTTCCCATGAGATGGAGGCTGCCCCAACATCCTGTGACACATTCAGAAGTTAGAATGGTATATCAACCATAGGCACCAGGGAACAGCTCTCCACAGAGGCCTGGTTCAGTCCATCTTCTCTTCATTAAGAAGAGAGAGGCTGATTCAGACTATCAATTAATCCTGACCAGGTTGTTTGCCATGGAAGATGACTATTGCTCTCTCAGGTCCTACATAGCTGCCTATATCTTCTGCAAGGATCATTTCTCCATGGATCTTTGATGTTCTCAGCAGGTGGAAGATCATCTACATTCCTATATTGTAAGACCCACACTGTCCCTGCTCTTAAGTAAATTATACTGAGGGAACAGTGTATTGTTAGGGTTAATAACTTGTTCAATTTGGGTTACAAATCATTCTGCGGGATGAATAATGGTATTGGCAAAATGCAATATTTACAAGAGTATATATGTGAAACATATGTATGAAAGCAGAAATCTAGGTAAGATTTGAAGCCCAGAAGGGCATTGGCGACTTGAGTGGGATACTTAGCTTTGAGTAATGTGCAGCACAGATGTCTCAGATAAATCAATATACACTGGCATCGTACCTTGTACCTTGGATATTGAATGTTGAAGAGAACATCCAGTCAAAAACTGATAGTCGGTAGGATTAGGAAGGTAGTTGGTAGGTTTAGAAAGAAGAGTGAGTATAGGATTTGGACCAAAAGTTCTTTCGCAATAAGATTTCGGGTAGAGAGTGTATGTAAATGTAAGCACATGTGAAGAGTCAGTCACAATGATGAACTGGGGAAAGATATAGGAAAGCAGATATCATTAGAGACATTGGGAAATCAAGCAAAGTATAAAGTGTGTGATAGGGTTAGACATTTTCAACAGGTTTGAAGTTGAATACATAATCTTAAGAAGAAACAAATATGTAGTCAAAAATAGAATTGATATTTGAGAGCATTAGGCAACCTGGACATGGATGTTTTTAGTAATCCATGCTCACTTTCCATTTACGCTTTGGTACAATTGTAAGTGTGACCTTTGCTTTTTGTGTCCAGAATATTTCTGTAATAAAATGTGTATGTAGATCAGGTGAAAAGAGTATTTCTTCCACCAATTATGCGAGCAATATTTTGAAGACTTACAAATTAGTATGGGGGTACAAATAGGTGTACCCTGTTTCAATGAATATAGACATAATGCATGAATAGACCATACTGTGAATAAATAATATAACTGGATCCACTTTAAATAATGGATTGAATAAATATCTGAAAATTTATAAGAAATTTTATATTGATATGCAATCATTCATTCCAACCAGTTATATATCTAACGATAATCTTAGGGTTATGGTTTATCATGAAGGGTGTGTGAGTTTTGGTTAAAAATTGATTATGGAAATCGAAAATAATATATTTGGAAAAAAGTCTCATGAATAGACCAGTCAAGAAACATAGAGGAATACATGTGTTCTGGAGCATGAAGTGATTGAAAGTGAAACAAATGCCTATAAATTTGCTAACTAGTGAATAAAATATATATACTGAGATGTGCATAAACTGAAGAAATAGTAATGTACCAGTGTGGAATAAAAATTAATGTCAAAATACACATCATGTCCCATAGGAACATACATGCATTGATGTTAAACTGGGTCAGTTAAAGTAGACATATTAGGATTTGTATGCACCTTTTACTGAAGTTAGTTTTCAGTACTAGGAAACAAATATGTATTTCAGGTGGATGAATATTTCTAAGAATAATCCTGTGAAAAGTTGATTATTAATCCACATACATGAACATGAATGAATTTAGGGAGTGTATATAAGACACATATATTTCATACTTTTAAAAATATGGAGAGTATATATATATATATATATATATATATATATATATATATATATATATACACACACACACACACACACACACACAAACACAGACATTAAAAAGTAGCAATATATATGCCAATCGAAATTCATCATGAAATATATATCATAAAGATGCAAAAACATTCATTTTAGTGAACATGGTTTTATGTATAATGTTGTTCCACTGGGAAGCTCACCCATAGGTTGAATTTTCAGTTCCAACAGCGCTTAGGAGGAGTGATCACTTCTCACACTTTGTATCTGCTAAGTCATATACCTCACAAGGATGTACGTGTGATACCTTGTAGGATTCTATTGGTGCATATAAAAATACATGTGCTGAATAAGCTCCAGAGAATGGGAGACAGTAATTCACATATTTGTTAACTTTAAAAACACATGGAGAACTATTTCAATTAAATATTGAATAGATTTACAACACCTACCCTTTATCATGCAAAAGGCAAGTCCAACTCTGAACTGCAAGTATTTATGTACTGTTTGGGTTATTTTCTTCCATCATATTTGGATTAGTAGTCAGAGTCTAGTAGAATATGGGTTAGTGTCAGGGATTCAGAATTTCAAATGGAAAATAGAAAAATTAATCTTCTGACTCTCATCCAGAACAATGCCTTGTCATTACTTTCGCCCCAAGGGAGACACAATTAGAGTAGAAGAGTTACAAAATCTGTGATTACATTTCTGGAATAGAAAATGCTCAGGAGTGCACAAACTTGGAGGTGGAATAGGAGTTTCCAAAAGTAAGGAAAGGGTACACACTCCACAAACATGAAGCTCTGCTTGCCTAAAACTTCTTGAGAAACTGCCAGTGAAATTGGGCACTGAAATATAGGTTGTTGTCAGGAGTTAAGCTTCCTTTGTAGTGAGACCCTCAAAGCTGGGTCTGCATCTATGAGACCTGGAGGACAACATTTCATATTTTCCAATGAACACGAGGCAGCAGTGCTGAATTCTCTCTTTGTAGGTAAACTGTGGGCACTGGGGGCTTATTGTCTCCCCGTGTGGACTGTGAAACCATTTGGTCATCCTCCACTTTTCGTGATGTTTCTTGCTGCTGCACTTGGAGTTTGGTTCATGCTTCACGAAATACAAGGAGTTCAACTGGGAAACAGTGCTTGAGGTATTTCTGTCACGTGTGGTGGGTCAGGGTCTGCAAGAAAATTCACCAACCAGGCTTCTATCTCTCAAAGATTGCCCGCTTGTCCATAGCAACCTGATTCTGAACATTGCCCTGAAACTATGCCATATAACAAGATGCTTTTACATATAAGGGTCTGATGTCTGCACTCTGTCAGTTACAAGCCATTTGGAAGCCAATGGCAGATCCAAATGGCCCCACCATGATGTTTTATCACACACCTCTCCACCACTGCTCTAGGCCCACTACTCAGCAGGCTCCAAAATACTGGCTTCTCTGTTCTAAACAAATTTCATGAAACCCTGTCAATCAAGGCACTGTCTGGTACACTCATGGTAAGCAACAGGACATCGAAAGTTTCTGCAGTTCCACCTGGTCATGGAAATTTTAAAAATTTCGTGTTATTTATCTAGCCATTTTTCAAGGATGACGTTCGATGCACTGTGGATTTCAATTATTCAGGAACCATTAAATGTTGAGAAAGTTCATTTCAAAGAAAATTCTGGAGAACTCTCACAGGCAAGGCTTTCCAAAGAGTGGGCAAAGGTCACTTGAAGCCAGGACCATTGAGGTCTACAATGTGAGGTCCTATGTCTTTTGACTCTCAACTATGGCTGCCAAGTCTTTCAGAATAAAATCATGTGATATCCAGGCTGAGATTCCCAGTTCTTTGTGGAAAGCCACCCTGGTCCTAGATCTCAGGTTCCAAGGGCGACTCTCATGCGTGGCCTCCTAAAATCCCAACACAATTCATGGCAATACTTCTCTGAGATCAGTTTCAAAACTCAGTCTCTACGTGGAAACACACCAGAGTTCAAGCCCAGTTGACCCAGTCATCTCTTCCAACCGCCACACCAATGACCAGAATTAAAACCAAAACACTCCCACATGGCCCTCATTTTCTTCCATATAGTCACTCATCATAACCTTGGCTGGAAGTTTTTATGAGGCACACAGCCCAAGACAATGTCAAAATAAGCTCCCTTGCCCTTCATTTGTCTAAAGTCAGTGTTTCCTGGACAACGTTCCTGTGAACCAGGACTGATCAAAGAGGCATGCCATTAATACTGTTCCGCTTTTCCAATTTGAGGCATACTGACTGTTGGGTATAGTTTCTTTATGTGATTTGCAGTCATAAGAAAACCCAAGCACCTATGGGCTAGCCTCTGCAGGGCTTGAAGAACTCAGTTGACCCAAAGATACCTGTTATCACTTGATGGAGATGAGGAACCTTACAGAGGAAGGCAAGAGACTTCATCACAATGACTTCTCTTTTGGCCATTTTGGATTTGGATGCACACATGGGATCTTTCTTTAGATCCATCAGGTGCTGAGAATCTAAGCGATAATCTCAAACTGCACTAAGAGGCTGAATCAGACATATCCCTTTGCAAAGCAATTAAGCCAGGAGCCACAGGTGATGCCCATTTATTTCCATTTGAAAACTGTTTTTTTCAGGCATTGGAAATGTGGGGCCTTAGGCAAAGACCTTCCTTACATTCAGGGCAACAGAACAATAGGTAAGCAAAATCCCAAAGCAGATTTTCTCCACTGAGACTTTCCTGGTCACACTGATATCTGAGTTTTCTGAGATATTCACCATTCTCTTCAGCTATCCAGTACATGGCCATGTCCCAGATTGTGGAGGAGATACATATCTTGAACACAAAACCATGAGCCTATGGGAGAGTTGCCAGAATTCAGGAAGAAATCACGAATGTAGGAAGGTAGTAGGTGTTGCCCATCCATAAGGTAACCTGCAGTCCATTCATAAATTGGACAGGATGAATTCTGCGAAGATTTCTACTAGACAGGACACATCTATTGATGCATTCTCTTTTCTATTGTCTACAACCACGGACACAGTGGGATATCCAGACATAGAAACACTCGCCTTCTCAAAGGACTTACTAGAAACAGTCCACTCCAAACCAAACAAACCGACTTTCCTACATATTCTCAAAACATGAGACAAAATCAAACACACACACACACACACACACACCCACAAAGGCACCTTCTTTCCCCAAATAGGTCTTTGACTATCCAGAGCGTCCTCTGACTGGTGGGCCATACTATGTTCCCCCGAAACGGGCTGTGCTATGTCAGATCTGGTCTCCTTGGCCAAAACTGTGATGTTATCAGGAGCCAGGGGTGAGCCACTGCCTGTTTTCTCAGGTAAAGCCCCTCTTCAGAGCTTTCCTGGCATTTGTCCATCTTCAATTTAGTTGCCAAGAAAGACTGACTCTGTCCTTCTTAAATCCAAACATTTGAGACCACTGGGACTTGGACTGGGACTGCCTCAGGGTGCCTGGCTTCCTGGATCCCAAGTTCAGAGTGTTCCATCAACAAGAAAGTGACATAGGTCACTTCGTCTAGAACTGAATGAGGTCACTGCCTTGGCAACCACTTTGTCTTAACAGTTGCTTCCAAGGGTTCCTGAGATGGATCCTGCCCCTACTTCCTATGACACTTTCACAAGCTAGAATGGAATATCAACCACAGGCACCCGGGAACAGCTCTCCACACAAGCCTGGTTTGGTCTATCTTCTCTACATTAAGAAGAGAGAGACTGCTTCAGACACATCCCTTCATCCTGACCTGTTTTTTTTTTTTTTTGTCATGAAAGATGACTTTTGCACTCTCAGGTCCTTCATAGCTGCCTACATCTTCTTTAGGGATCATTTCTGCATGGACCTTTGAGGTTCTCTGCAGGTTGAAGATCTCCTACATTCCTGTATTGTAAGACCAACTCTGTCCCTGCTATTCTGTAAAGTTAGATTGAGGGAACAGTGTATGGTTACGGTTAATAACATGTTTGATTTGGGTTAGGATCATTCTGCTGGATGAATAATGGTATTGGGAACCTGCGATATATATAAGATTATATAGGTGAAATATATGAATGAAAACAGAAATCTCGGTAACATTTGAAGCCCAGAAGGGCATTAGGTCCTTGATTGGGATACTTAGCATTTAATTATGTTCTGCACAGATGTCTCAGATAAATCTATACACAATGGCATAGGACCTGATACCTTGGATGATTGAATGTTGAGGAGAACAACCATTCAAAGAGGGAGAGTCGGTAGGATTAGGAAGATAGTTGGTAGGATTAGAAAAAAGTGTGAGTATAGCATTTGGACAAATAGTTCTTTAGCAATAGGTTTTCAGGTAGACAGAAAATGTAAATGTCAGCACATGTGAAGAGTCAGTCACAGTGATGAAATGGGGAAAATATGTAGGAAAGCAGATATCAATAGCGACATTAGGAAATCAGGCAAAGTATAAAGTGAGTGATAGCAATAGACACTTTCAACAGGCTTGAGATTGAATATATAATCTTAGGAAGTAACAAATATGTAGTCACCAATAGGATTGACATTTGAGAGCATTAGGCAACGTGGACATGGGTGATTTTCATAACCCATACTCACATTCCATTTAGGCTTTGGTACAATCGTAAGTGTGACTTTGCATTTTGTGGCCAGAATATTACTGTGATAAAACGTATATGTAGATCAGGTGACATGAGTCTTTCTTGCACCATTTCTTGGAGCAATATTTTGAAGGGGTATAAATTAGTATTGGAGGTACATATAGGTGTACCATGTATGTATGAATATAGAGATAATGCATGAATAGACCATACTGCGAATAAATAATATAACTTGTTCCAACTTTAAATAATGGATTGAATTGATATCTGAAAATACACAGGAATCATATATTGATATATATACATTCATTCCAACCAGTAATACATCTAATGGTAATATTACGGTTGTGGTTTATCATAAAGAGTGTGTGAATTTTGCTTCAAAATTGATTATGGAAATCGAAAATAATGTGTTTGGAAAGAAGTCTCATGAAATGACCAGTCAAAAACAAGGAGGAATACATAAGTTCTGAAGCAGGAAGTGATTGAATGTGTTACAAATTTCTTTAAATTTGTGAACTTGTGGATGAAATGTATATTCTATGATGTACAAAAACTGCAGAAATAGTAATGTACCAGTGTTTAATAAAAATGAACGTCAAAATACACATCATGTCCCATAGAAATCTACTTGCATTGATGTTAAAGTGGGTCAGCTACTGTAAAAATATAAGGATTTGTTTGCACCATTCAGTGAAGTAACTTTTTAGTACTAGAAAACAAATATGTATTTCAGGTGGATGAATATTTTTAAAATAATCTTATGAAAAGTTTAATATAAAACCACATACATGAACAAGAATGAATTTAGGGAGAGTATAATAGGACACATATATTTTATATTTTGAAAAATCTAGAGAGTATACACACAAACACACACACAAAAAAAACACACACAGAGACATTAAAAAGTAGCAATATATATGCCAATTAAAATTCATTGTGAAATATATATCATCCACAGATCCAAAAATATTAATTTTACTGAACATGGATTTATGTATAATGTTCTTGAACTAAGAAGCTCACTCATAGTCTGAATTTTCAGTTCCAAAAGCATTAATGAGGAGTGATCTCTTCTCACACTTTGTATCTGCCAAGTTAGCCACCTCTCAAGAATATACGTGTGATACCAGGTAGGATTCTATATGTGCATATAAAAATACATGTGCTGAATAGGCTACAGAAAAATGGAGACAGGAATTCACAGATGTGTTAACTTTAAAAACACATGCAGAACTATTTCAACAAAAAATTGACAAGATTTATAACTCCTACCCTATATCATGCAAAAGGCAAGACCAACTATACACCATGCCTCTTCTGAAGTGCTAGTATTTCTATTCTGTTTCGGTTATTTTTCTCCATCATATTAGAATTAATAGTCAGAGTCTAGTATGGTATGGGTTAGTGTCAAGGATTCAGTATTTCGAATGGAAAATTGAACAATGAATCCAATGTGTATGTAAATATGTGCTACACAAAATTATTCCCTCTCTCAACCAGAACAATGCCTTGACAATCCCTTCACCCCAAGTAAGACACAATTAGAGGAGAAGATTTAGAAAATCTGTGAATAAATTTGTGGAATGCAATATGCTCAGGAGCTCACAACCTTGGAAGTGGTAGAGTAGTTTCCAAAAGTATGGGACAGGGTAAAAACTCCACAAACATGGAGGTCTGCTGGCCTAGAGACTTCTTGAGAAACTGCCTGTGAGGTTGGGCACTTGAAAAATATGTTGCTGTCAAGAGCTTTAGCTTCCTTTCTAGGGAGACCATAAAAGCTTGGTCTGCATCTATGAGACCTGGAGGACATGGTTTCTTATTTTCCAATGTACATGAGGCAGCAGTGCTGAATTCTCTTTTTAGATAAACTGTGGCCACTGGGGGCTAATTGTGTGCCGGTGTGCACTGTGAAGGCATATGGTCATCTTCCATTTTCGTGGTGTTTCTTCCTGCTGCACTGAGAGTTTGGTATTTGCTTCACAAAATACAAGGAGTTCAACTTGGTCACAATGCAAGAGGAAGTTCTGTCATGTATGGTGGGTCAGGTTTTGCAGGAGGATACAAGAACCAGGATCCTATCCCACATATCTTGCCCCCTTGACCATAGCAACCTGATTCTGAACAATGTCCTGAAACCTCTCCATATAACAACTTGCCTTTACATGGAAGTTTCTGCTGGCTGCACCATGTCAGTCACAAGCCATTTGGAAGCCAATGGAAGATCCACATGGCCCCACCACAGATGTTTTATCACATACCTGCCCACCACTGCTCTAACCTACTACTCAACAAAGTCCAACTTACTGGCATCTCTGTTCTACACCATTTACATGAAACCCAGTCAATCAAGGCACTGTCTGGTATATTCATGATCAGCAACAGGACATCAAAAGGTTTTCCAGTGCCACCTGGTGATGGGAAATTCAAAAATTTCATGGTATTTATCTAGCCATTTTTTAAGGATGA
The DNA here is from genome assembly GCF_048772815.1 of Callospermophilus lateralis. NCBI lineage: Eukaryota > Metazoa > Chordata > Mammalia > Rodentia > Sciuridae > Callospermophilus > Callospermophilus lateralis. Next base: position 136,482 of record NW_027513282.1, read on the forward strand.
AGTTGGAGACACTGTGAGTTTCAATTTTTTCAGGAACCATTAAATGGTTAGGAAGCTCATTTCAATGAAATCTCTGGAGAACACTCACAGGTAAGGCTTCCCAAAAAGTGGCCAAAAGATCATATGATGCTATGCCCATTTAGGTCTACAATGTGAGGTCCATATGAGTTTTGACTCTCAACTATGGGTGCCAAGTCTTTCAGAATAAAATTTGTGGTATCCTGGCTGAGAGGCTCAGTGCTCTGTGGAAAGCCACCCTGGGCCTAGAACTCAGTTTCCAAGGGCGATGCTCATGCCTGGCTTCCAAAAATCTCAACACTATTCATGGAAATACTTCTCTGAGGTCAGTTGAAGAACTCAGACTCTAAGGGAATCACACCAGAGTTCAAGAACATGTGGACCAAGTCATCTCTTCCAACCGCCACCCAAATGACCACAATTTAAACCAAAACACTCCAACGTGGCGCCCATATTCTTCCATATAGACACTCACGATAAACTCCACTATGGCTGGAGTTTTCCATGAGGGGCATAGCCCAAGACCGTATCCAAAATAAGCTCTTTTGCACCTAATTTGCCTAAATTCAGGGTGGCCTGGACACCCTTCTTGTGAACCAGAAGAGATTAAATAGGCCTCCCGTTAATACTGCTCCGCTTCTTCAATTTGAGGCCAAATGACTGTGGGGTTTGGATTCTTTATGTGAATTGGAGTCTTGAGAAAACCCAAGCAACTATGGGCTAGACTCTGCAAGGCTTTGAAGAACTCATTTGACCCAAAGGATCCCTAATCTGACTTGATGGAGGTCAGGAAAGTTACAGAGGAAGGCGAGAGACTTCATCCACAAGGACTGCTCTTTTGGCCATTTTGGTTTTGGATGTACACATGGGATCTTTCTTTAGATCCATCAGGACCTGAGAATCTAAGCCACAGCCTCACACAGGGTAAATAAGCTGATTCAGACACATCCTTTCCAAAGCAATTAAGCAAAGAGCCACAGGTAATGCCCATTCATTTCCATTTGAAAACTGTTTTCTTCAGGCTTCACAAAGTGGTGGACTGAGGAAAAGACCTTCCTGACATTCAGGGCAACAGAAGAGTAGGTAAACAAAAGGCCCCAAGCAGGGTTTCTCCACTAAGACTTTCCTGGTCACACTGATATCTGAGTTTTCTGAGATGCTCACCATTCCCTTCAGCTATACAGTACATGGTCATGTCACAGAGCTTCGAGGTTGTACATATCTTAAACAGAAAACCATGAACCTATTCTGGAGAGTGGCCAGAATTCAGGAATAAAACAGAAACTAAGGAAGATAGCAGGTGTTGCACATCAATAAGGCAAGCTGCAGTCCATTCATAAATAGGGCAGGATGAATGCTGCGAAGTTTTCTACTAGACAGGACATATTAATTGATGCATTCTGTTTTCTAATGTCTACAACCACGGACACAGTGGGATACACAGACATAGAAATTCTCGCCTTGTCAAACGACTTACTAGAAACAGTTCACTCCAAACAAAACAAACCGCCTTTCATACCTATTCTCAGAACATGAGACAAAACCACAAACCCACACCCACACCACAAAGGCACCTCCTTCCCCCAAGTAGGTCTGTGACTATCTGGAGTGTCCTCTGTCTGGTGGGCCTTATTATGTTCCCTGGAAATAGCCTGTTCTGTCTCAAATCTGGTCTTTTTGGCCAACTCTGTGAAGTTGTCAGGAGCCAGCGGTGAGCCACTGCGTGCTTTCTCAGGAAAGGCCCCTCTTCATAGCTTTCCTTGCATTTGGCCATCCTTACATCAGTAGGTCCCAAGAAAGACTGAGTCTGTCCTTGGTAAATCAAAATAAGTTTGACCACTGGGACTGGGACTGGGACTGGCTCTGGGTGCCTGGCTTCCTGGATTCCAAGTTCAGAGAGTTCCATCACCAAGGAAGTTAGGTGAAGTCACTTCCTTTTGGAACTGAATTAGGTCACTGCCTTGGCAACAACTTTGTCCTAACAGTTGCTTCCAAGGTTCCCATGAGAGGGAGGCTGCTCCTACTTCCTGTGACACTTTCACAGGTCAGAGAGGTATGTCAACCATAGGCATGCAGGAGCAGCTCTCAACACATGCCTGCTTTGGTCCATCTTCTCTACATTAAGAAGAGAGTGGCTGATTCAGACACATCCCTTCATCCTGAGCAGGTTGTTTGCTATGGAAGACTTTTGCTCTCTCAGGTCCTTCATACTTGCCTACATCTTCTCCAGGGATCATTTCTACGTGGACCTTTGAGGTTTTCAGCAGGTGGAAGATCCTCTATTTTCCTGTATTTTAATACCAATTCTGTCCCTGCTCTTCTGTAAAATTAGATTGAGAGAACAGTGTATGGTTAGGATTAATAACAGGTTCGATTTGGTTTAGAAAGAAAACTACACGGTTGAGCAAACAGGGTCCTACAGTTAGCAATAATATGAGGAATTTTAATGAACCGGCCATGGCAGATAAAAGCGCAGTTAATCAGGTCACTATGTGAACCAAGACTCAAACCTCCCTTTTGGGGCCTCTGTCTCTCTTTGACGCTCTTCAAGTCGTTTTCTTAATTTATTCATAGATTCTTTTACAACTCCAGTATTGTCGGCACAAAAACAACATTCTTCCCTCAATGCAAGCAAAAAGGCACCTTTCTCTCATGAAGAGGAGGTCCAACACTCGTCTGCTTTGTAAAACAACTTCAGAAAGAGAGAGGTTAAAATTCCTGTAAAGCTGTGATGTCGGTTTTTAATGTCTTTAAGTTTTGGCCTATTTCTGCTTCTAATTGTGTCTTTGTTGTGTCTCATGGACTAGCCCACCCCTAAAGCAACTATTATTTCTAATAGGATGGCTAAAGTGAGGGATACAGGTTCCCGGTGGAACCGGGTTGTATGCCCCCCTATTTGATCTTTAAATGAACCTACGTCATGATAGAGAACTCTGGAAAACATCTGCATCATTACATAATTAATCACATATATTGACCATTTTATGAAAACATAAATAATGTTAAAGTGTATAGAATTATACTGTTGTAGGGATGGACAATGAAAGGGACCTAAGATAGCACCAAACACAGGAAAACAGCCTTATTTGGTTGCATTCGGATTTAGAGGGCATTGCTTCTGTTGTAATCAATTAATCCCCTGAACCCCAAGTTTTGGTAGTTTTAGAATTTGTACCCAATATGTAAGGGAAGTGGATCAGAAGTTCACAGTCTGTAGAAATTCACAAAAATCAGTTTTTGTTTCTGTTTTTGTTCCTCTGTTCTGGGCAAGTTAACTTTTCAAGGACACCTTGGAAAGGGAGAGATTTTTGTCTCTTTTTTTTCTCCCTGCCAGCTGTCACCATGAAGCCCAGTTGGTAACTTTTTTATCTTAGAAATGTAGTCATCTCTGTGAAGCCCCAGCTCAAGGCCAGAGGCTTTGTTCACATATTTTGTGAAAACCTAGTAAGGCGGTGTCAAGCTTAGGGGTGGTGATTTTTCCAGCCAGTGGCCAAGTAGAACATGGCAACATGAAAAGTGGAAGTTTATCTACATTGAACTCTTTCAGAGGGACTCTTTTGCTGAAAGACCTAATGTAAGCCTCGGTGAAGACTTCTGGAGAAGGTTATTTAAGACATATCTATGGACCTGGTACAGAGGGGGAAGACTGGGAAGGCGAGGCTGAGAGCAGCTCCGTGGATCTGAGAATGAGGAAGATGAGATGTAAAAGAATAATGGAAAAGGGGTTTGGGATTTTCCTAGAACAAAACTTGAGCAGTAGAACAGGTAGAGCAGAGGTGAAGATGGGAGTGAGTATTCCAAAAACCCCTGAGGGACTTTAAATTTTTAGAAACCTGTTTTCAGTGATGACAAAGCAACTTTAAAGGCCATTTTTATTACATCTTGGATAGGGGTCTGAGGGCTCTTCTCAGCTGGTTTGAGCTTTGGTTTAGCTTCTTAGAGGACTTTGTGGGACCTAGTGCAGGCACAGACAGAAAAAGAGAGGAGTGAGTGAGTGGAGGGGTACCTCGGTACTGCTACCTCAGCAAGGGGGCAATGGTCTGAGAACTGGCAGAGGTTTGGGTTTTTGATCTAGTAATTGGAGGTGAGAAATCACGTTGCTGAGGTGGGAGTGACAGCAGAGACTCTAGAGCAGAAGACTGGGGGTGAGGAACTATTGGAGAAGCATAGTACAGGATGTGAGTGAAGGAGGGAAAAGGATTCCACATAGGGGAATTTTCCCCTTTTGAGCACTTGCCGAAGTTAAAAATGTCACGCAGAATTTGAGGATCTAAAGAACCCTCTGGGGGCCATAGATTTTGGTTGTCTAATTGGTAATATGGCCAATGCTGTGTACTGAATGTGATGAGGAGTTTGGGTTCCACCAGGCAGCCCCTGTATGCTCACATCCCCATGAGTTACACAAGAAGTTGGCTTTTCCCCCACACAGCCATGGCTGTTTGTGGCTTTGATAGTCCGCCGGGCATACATCGTAATCTAGGCTAGCCAACCTGAATCTGGCTCGCGTTTCTGTGCATCCATAATGTTTGTTTCAATTATCTATGGAACGGAAGGGATTTAATGAAACTTTAGTGGGATCCTCTTCATCAGGGTTATCTCAATAGGAAAGACGTATACCAAGCTGAAAAATGTCTTGGTGGAGAGATAGCCACCAGGTCCCTAAGGGGGCTGTATGCGAGATATACCATACTTCTTGTCTAGTAGGATTTGAGATCAGCCTTCACTGCTGAACAGGCCAAATCAATTAAGCAAAGAGCCATTGGTGATGTCCATACATTTCCATATGAAAACAGTTTTCTTCAGGCTACACAAAGGGGTGGCCTGAGGCAAAGACCTTCCTGACATTCAGGGTAATAGAAATAGAAGTAAGCAAATGGCCCAAAGAAGGGTTTCTCCACTGAGACTTTACTGGTCACACTGAAATCTGAGTTTTCTTAGATGCTCCCATTCCCTTCAGCTATCCAGTACATGGCCATGTCACAGAACCTTGTGGTGTTACATATTTGGGAAACAAAACCATGAGTCTATTCTGGAGAGTGGCCAGAATTCACGAAGAAAACAGGAACTTTAGAAGATAATAGATTTTGCCCATCCATAAGGCAAGCTGCAGTCCATTCATTAATTGGGCAGTATGAATGCGGGGAAGCTTTCAACTAGAGACAACACATCCATTGATGCATTCTCTTTTCTAATGTCTACAACCACGGATACAGTGGGATACACAGACTTAGAAACACTCACCATGTCAAACGACTTACTAGAAACAGTCCACTCCAAACCAAACAAACCACCTTTCCTACCTATTCTCAGAACATGAGAAAAAACCACAAACTCACACCTACAACGGCAAAGGCACTTACTTCCCCCAAATAGGTCTGTGACTATCCGGAGTGTCTTCTGACTGGTGGGCCATATTATGTTCCCCCAAAATGGCCTGTCCTGTTTCAGATCTGGTCTCCTTAGCCAACTCTGTGAAGTTGTCAGGAGCCAACGGTGAGCCACTACCTGCTTACTCAGGAAAGGCCCCTCTTCAGAGCTCTGCTGGCATTTGGCCATCCTCACATCAGTGGGTACCAAGAAAGACTGACTATGTCTTTGGGAAAAGCAAACAAGTTAGCCCACTGGAACTGGGAGTGGGACTGGCTCTGCGTGCCTTCCTTCCTGGATCCCAGGTTCAGAGAATTCCATCACCAAGGAAGTGAAGTGAGGTCACTTCTTTCAGGAACAGAATATGCTCACTGCCTTGGTAACCACTTTGTGCTAACAGTTGCTTCCAGGGTTCCCATGAGATGGAGGCTGCCCCAACATCCTGTGACACATTCAGAAGTTAGAATGGTATATCAACCATAGGCACCAGGGAACAGCTCTCCACAGAGGCCTGGTTCAGTCCATCTTTTCTTTATTAAGAAGAGAGAGGCTGATTCAGACCATCAATTAATCCTGACCAGGTTGTTTTTCATGGAAGATTACTATTGCTCTCTCAGGTCCTACATAGCTGCCT